>NC_064922.1:708297112-708600143 GCF_023897955.1 Schistocerca gregaria | reverse complement strand
CGTCTGAGGTAGTCTGTTGGCAGAAATGGGCGCATTCTAACTGTAGAGACGTCGCACCAAACTTTGAGACTCTAGTTCGGTAATCTAATTTGGACTAGATGGAGACCCGTATTCCCGTTCAAGAGGAAATCCTTCTCTTGTGCCACTGCCAACTCGCGATAATCAGTGGATTGAGATATGCCATTTATTCGAGAAAGATAATCTGCCGCAAATTGTCTGCCGCTGCTATATGCCGTATGTCGGTTGTGAATTGAGCTATGAATTCAACCTGTCTGTGTTGCCTCGGAGAGCTGTATTTGTCTCGCTGTTTGAAAACAAACGTTAAGGGCATATGATCTCTGAAAACAGTGAAGTCTTAGGCCTCTACTGACGTTCTGAAACATGTGATTGCCTCAAAAACCGCCTGCCACTCATGACCATATGCACTCCAGTTTCTTTGCTGCACGTTTAAATTATTGGAAAAAAATCCAAAGCCTGCCACGCAAAAGTAACATATTGTTGCAGGACTGAACCTATGCTGCCTGAGTTGCATCGACAACAGTTGCCAAAGGTGCGGTCGGATCAGGGTGTGCTACAAGCGTTGCGTCAACTTCACTTTGTTTCATTGCCTCGAACGAGTGTTGCATTTCCATAGACCACTGAATTTTGCGCTTACCTTACGCGTTGGTACCTGCGAGTGCTGCTGTCAACGGCTCCTGTTTCTCCGCTGTCCCTGGGAAGTGCCGCCTGTTGAAATTTACCATTCCTAGAAATCTTCGTAATTCTTTGTATGTGGTCCGGATGGTACTTGCTGCAACGCTTGCACCATCTCCGTCGTTGGAGTAATTCCCGCTGCGGCAACTAAATACCCAAAAAAGTCATATGGTTTTGTCCTAGAATTAACTTCTTGCAATTAATGGTAACATCATAATCACTGAGACGTTGAAAAAGCTGTGTCATATGATCTTTATGCTCTAGAGGTCGTCAATGTAAGAGAAACAAAAATGCAGGCCACGCAAAACCTCGTTGATAAACCCTTGCCATGTCTGGACTGCATTTTTAAGTCCAAAAGGCATATAAATGTGTTCGAAAAGACCAAAGGGGGTAGTCTTTGGGACGTCTTCTGCCGCCACTGGAATTTGCATATAAGCTCTCGCACAATGGACTGCACTGAACACATGTGATCCCGCTGGCAAATTTTTAAACTCCTGTAAATTCGGAACCGGGTACTTATGTGTTATTTTCCTTGCGTTTAGTGCCCTGATATCGCCACAAGGTCTCCCTGTTTTATTTTTTTTCTTGGGAACTAAATGCAACGGCGAAGCCTACGGACTGTTAGACGGACTGATCATGTTTTCCTTCAAAAATTCCTCAAATTCTTGTTTTGCTATTACTAGGCGGTCATTTGGTAATTTCCGTGGCCGTCAGGACACTGGTGAAGCTGATGTGGTTTTGATGAAATGTTGCTTATTATGTTTCACGTCTTTCTTCTCGTATTGTGCTGTAACAATCTGGGGAACGTGTTGAAATAGCTGCTCATTTGTGACGAATGATTGTCCACCTGTTTCATGGTATACGTAAGGTGCCTAGCTGCCTCTTGTACTGCAACCGGAAGTATTGTCGATTAGAAAGCCATTCCTGCCATCAGGCAGCAAGCTGAAATACGCGAGGAAGTCTGCTCCTATTATTGGCTCTGCTAAATCGGCTACAATAAACTGCCACTGATATCTCTTCCCCAGTACGCAATCTAACGGCAGAATTATTTCACCAAACGTCTTAATCACCCAGTTGTTTGCTGCAGAAAACTGTAACGGCATGGGCTTCTCACGAAATCGTAACATCTTGTGCAGATATATTGAAGTATTCGACCCTGTTTCTATGAAAAACTTGCAACGCCAATGTTTGTTTGTGACAAAGAGTCTGTGAAAGAATTAATTGATTTGTTGGCGCTGTAAATAACTCCCGCAGCCGGTCGCGCCTATTGCCGGCCGCTCGAGAAGTCTGGGTAATTGCACGGTGGTGAGCATGCTGTTGCACGTGCACCAAAACGCTCGTGATACCAACAAAATTGACGTCGATGTGGGCTAGGGCTGTTGCTTCTAGCTGGTGATTGAGAAAACGTTTTCTGTCGTCTCTGAATTTTTTTCTCTTTGTCGTTAGCTTCCGTCTGCTCATGCTGCACTATTAACGTCTCTACTTAGCGTGACAGTTGTTGCACTGCATTTGAAAACTTTTGCAACTCGTCCTGTATATCTATATGGTATTTCCGCTGTGTTGCTGCGTCCACCTCTTTTGGCGCTGCTTACGATGTCGTGAAAGTTCTGTGATTGGAGGTAGGGGACGTCAAATTGTTTCCTGGACTCGGTCAGCCATCGCTGCCAGCTTATCTAGATTCGATTCCATGGGTGAATGTACCATGGTTTGCACCGATAGAGGTAGGCAACTTGTCCACAGCACTCACAGCATAGAATCTGGCATTTCCGTGTCCGCTGCGGGGCTTCTCAGCCGTCGGAGACTTTGCGAAGGCGTCTTGTCTCTTCTTCATGCTGCAATAAATATATGATTTTTTGCTCAACCGACTTGAAAACCCGTTGTACTGACGCTGACTGCAGGTGTTCGTAACAGTTTTTAGATTATGGGCTAACAATAATATATTCCACCATAAATGCGTAGTTTCGGTCCAACTGGCTCACCACATAGGCGAACTTTGTTTTCTCGTTTATTATTCCACTATACACGAAATTTGCTTCTGCCTGTGCAAACCAAATTTTCGGCTTCTGTTGCCAAAACGGCCATAAACGTAGAGCCAACCGCGAGGTTAAACCTGTTTCTGATTCGCCGCTGTTACGAAACGGCGCAGATGAATTTTCAATTGCTTTCGTCTTTCTGCCGTCCAATTTCTGTACTTAATCTATTGGTCACTTTTCCTTATGAGCTCATTTTCGCGTTCGTAATGTCGGAGTCACCACTGAAGTTGTTAATATATTTTGCTGAAATAATTCAGAACTTCTTGAGAGTGTTACTTGGCTTTTATTGTTTGACTGCATCCACAAAACGCAATCAAATTAGCAATTACATAAAAACACACAAAATAATTCCAGAAAACAACAAGAAGTAGCCAAATACAAAAACTTACAATAATCAATAATCAAACAACCAAAGGAGTTCCGTGAGCAGTCATACTCGGCTGCGTTCCAACGTCTCTGCTTTTAGCGCGACCACTCGAAATCACTGTCGTTCGCCACAGGCAGACACAGACACATGGCAGCGGAGATACAGCGGGGCAAGGGGGGGGGGGGGGGGTGTACAGGCAGGGGACAGAGGGATGGACAGACAGAGGAGTAGGAGAGGGTGGACACACAGAGTGCCAAGAGGGGGAGGACAGATGAGGGCAGAACAGGTTTGACAAACACAGAGGCAGGAGGGATGGACAGACAGAGGGGCAGGAGGGATGGATAGACAGAGGAGTGCAGAAGCGGATGGACAGAGAGAGTTGCAGGAGGCGATGGACAAAGATCAGCACAAGTACAGAGTGGGGCAGCAGGAGATGGACACAGAATAGGGGTGGAAGAGGTGGACAGTGGGAGGGTTTATGGAGGTGGGCGAAGAAGTGTAATTCTACAGTTTAGGTTTAAATTTTTAATTTCTTTGTCTGAAACATGCTGCTGTTATACAGTTCATCATGATCCTTTACCCAGTGCAAATATTTTCATCTCCGAGTAACTACTGCAGCCCACGTTGATTCGATCCTTTGTCTCACTCTACTATTTTTTCATGACACACTTCCCTCCATTACTAATTTTGTGGTTCCTTGATGTATCAGAATGTGTCATATCAACCGATTTATTTATTCATGTTACATTGCACTTTCTTTTAATGACCTTACTCAGTACATCCCTTTTAGGTACGCCACCTATCTACCAAATGTCAAGCATTATTCTATAACCATTCAAAGGCACCTATTCTCTTCTTGCTGTCCATCTATCACTTCCTTACAAACTATGTCTCAGACAAATGCCTTCAGAAATAATTTCCGGCCTTAACACTTCAACTTATAATAGATGTTGACAGATGCCTGATTTTCATAAAAGCTTTTCTTCGTATTGCCACTCTGCTTCTGTAACTTCTCAATTGTTTTTGCCATCGCCATATTTTTTGCTGTCCAAATGGCAAAACTCTTAGACTGCTTTTAAATTCTCCTTTCCTGGCCTAATTCTCTCAGGATCACCTAATTTAACTGCAATACCCTTGTTTTGTTATTTTCTACACATTCATGTTATGTTCTTTCTAGACTGTTCATTCCATTAAACTGCTTTTCAAAGTCCTTTGCTCCTTCAGACAGAATTACGCCACTGGGAAGCCTCATAGCTTTTATTTATTTTTCCTGATCTTTGCTTCCTTAATCAATTTTTTTTCGATGTTCAATAAATTTGTTATGATTCCTAAGTAACAAGCGATGTTCATTAAGTTTCCCAGCCCATCCTCTAGGAGGTGATTGTTGGTGTTATTTACCGCAGTGTACGTCTCTGTTAACCGTATCAAAGAATTGTAATTATAAGTAAACACTGTAATCTACTTTATGTTGGTAATCCGTCAGAAGTAAGGCACACTGATAACTTTTGGTGAGTATGTCAGTGTCGCCAAAAGATGTAACAATGCAGGAAGACCATTACGGAGTGCTTTTCAACAAGAAAGTTGTATACTTTTCCGATTAGAAAAAAAAAAGTGATTGGCGGCGCAGTTTGCAGCCTCTTAAAACTAAGGAAATTTACGCTGTTAAAAACCGCTGTAGCATTAGGACACTGGTCGCCTTCAAAAGACTTTTGCATTGTTCTTATGAACACAGGTTATTGCATTATAGCATCCCTTCGTCTAATTGAAAGATTCTGTCTTTTATGGAAGAGATTCCTGAACAGATTAGCATCACATCCGTAACCTATCCATACGCTATGGATAAGTCTTCAACTAAGGACATTGGCATATATTCATCGAAAACGTATCTCGTTAAATTTAGATGAAATTACAAGAACCTTCATTAGCTGCAGATTACCTTACATTTGCATACCGTAAGGCTTTTAGAGGCCTCGAGAACTAATTTAAGAGAATTTCCTTCCAAACATGAACTGGTTTTGAAAACGACTTTGGTGTGCAGTCCAAGAGACTTCCACACTCGTACAATATTTATACCGCATTCCCGCCAAAGGCAAGAGATCGTTCTCACGTCCCATCCAAGCTTTCCCTAGTGCTGGAGCTAGCCTTAAGCCCATCGTGAGGTGTGGGGTGGGGCTTGGGTGGGCGGGGGAGGGCAAGTTGCGCCATAGTCCCAGCGTGCGGTCGCGTGGCATGCTGCTGCGCTGCTCAGAATTATCGTTAAGTTTTTTTCGCCTTTCGTTTTCGCTCTCCTGAGCCCTGTGGGTGATGCAGTGGCGCTAAAGATGAAAGGAGCAAGCGGACGTCTTTAATTAACTTCTGGAAAATAAAGTGCGTCTGGGGCCCAACCGGCTCCATTGGCGCTACGTCATAGCGCACTGGTCCTCTTGGCGTCTCGCAAGCTTTTTTCTTTACTCTATTTTTTCCCTCGCGTTTATCTCCAGTAGCAGTTGTTCACGGTAGCCACACGTTCATGTGATGCTTATGTTTCGAAATAAAAACGTATTCTTAACAGAATGACAAGTATCAACCGATCTCTGCTGTAAAAGGAGGTAGCCCTTCTGTAACAAGTTTCTTTGGTTATTTATACACACCAAATACAAATAAACTGCAATTAGTCGGGTGCCGTCTGGTCAAGGAGAAAGCCTGTAAACGGCACAATAGCCCCAGATGTAGACCCCGAGCATCATACCCCAGCCGCAAAGAAACAAGCAAAGTAATAGTGTAATTACAACACGCATAGCAAAGCTCTTTTAGACTATTCACGAGCAAAACAATAAACCGTTGGATCGCCTCGGGATAGTATTAGTGTTAGAATAATTCAACCATTATTTACACCTCGACAAGTATGAAGTACACTTCTAAACGCTATTGCAACATTTGAGGTGTAACGTATAGCTAAAAATAGTCGCCATGCAATTACAAATTCAGGCGTGACGAAATTCAGAAACTATTAAGGCATTAGGCATAGAAGGTATTAAAACTAAACAAACAAATGTTAAAGTAGGCCACAATAATCCTCAGAAGCTTCAAGGACGCAAGGATGAACCCTTGGCCTGCTCCAATGATACCAAACCTAAAGCAAATGTACTCGTAACTGTGGGCACAGCAAAAATCAAAAATTATTGAGAAAACGTAGAAAGTAGTAAAACCACATTGACCAATGTAAAATTAGCCTTCATAAAATAGCCCGGAGACACCAAGCTCCTTCAGCGTCAACATGAACGGTTGTGGGAGAGCAATATAGCACTTCATCTTTAATCTTTAAGAAATAGCTTTTGCAACAGTTCAACTAGAAACACAGCCGACGTTAAAACATTGGGAGTATTAAACATAATCTACTATTGGCGGTTTTGCAAGATAACTGTGACACGTTAAAACACAGGTTATGCTACTGAGCATAAATAGAGGGGTTGCCACATGTTAGAGTGGACCTTTCTTCTTAATCCAACATAGTTGTCAGATAAGATCCCAGGTACAACGCAGCCCAGCCCGCTAAGCCTCCAAATCAAAGCGCAAGTCACTGCCATTAGACGTTAACTTAAAAAAGGGCGTCCACGGTTTCCTTAAGGATAACAAACTCTAATTGGCCAATCAATTTCTGTACGGGAGATAGCTATGCATGTGTTGGTGGTTCGTTCAGTAAAGAGCCAATCGATTACCGTTCGGTCGTATGAATACTAACTTTAAACCAGGCGGGAAAGCAGGCACCAAGCTACTCCGACGCATCAAGCTGCCTACGACAACGACGGGTTTTTCGAAAATTCTCACAAATGTTACCATAGGTGTTGGAGTAATGGCGGCAGGGAACTCAATGAAGATATGGGTATGATGCAGTCTGAAACAACACTACTTCCACCAAGCATGCCGCGACAACAGACACACCACTCTGTCCCGCAAGGCTGGCTCTTAGCATACCAATGCAAAAACGCCTGCGCCGGAAACACTGGCCACGCCTGCCAAGGAAACAAGTACATTGGCCGTTGCACGTCTGCTTACGCCGACCACTCAGCTAGGACCTCCGTCACCAACGGGAACCTGCCGCCACCGTCAAGCAGTTCGCCAGACAGTTATCCTCTCATGCGCAGAGACAGTGTACAACTTATCAGGCTCGAGGAGTCGATTGCGCCACACAGCTCAGTCTTTATCCTGAAGCGAGGGGCTGACGTTATTGTCTATCTTGCGGACATCAGTTACCACACAATAAAATCCAGTTCGACTGCACACTCTGTATTCCAGATGGAGAACTTCATGCTACTATATGTCAGTCGCAGACAGAAGACTTTCGAAATTCTGAAGCAAGACAACCCTTTCAGTATCTGCTGAAATTTGCCAGTACATTGTGCTAACCTCTGCATAACTCCGCTCTATAAGCTGCAAGTGAGGCAATCAGAATCACAGCGTAGTTTGCTGTTAAAAATTCAGACAACTTACATTCCTAGAGGAGTACGAAAATATTGCTTCCTTATACGTATATAACGGTAAAACGCCATGGGCGTAAAACTGGAAGCATCGGAGTGAAGACGAAGAATTAATAACAATCCTTCTTCCCGCGAACCGTCCGCGACTGCAACACAAGGTAAGGTGAATTTCGAAGTGCTGTTATAGACGTTAACTTACTGTGTGGTATGGTCGTACCACTCCAAACGACAATACAATACTACAGAGTACAATACTGTTGGTTCTCTGAATTGTTTTTCACATACATGCATGTGGATATTAACTTCATAATTATTCCAATTTATTACTACTTTATTAATTGAGACGTTACCCTAATACCAACCATCGGAACCACACCACACCTTATAAACTGCTTCTCAGATTAAAGCCTAATGTCTTATCTAGGAATATCGTTTAATACTTATTCTGATATTTAAAGCTAATGATCAAAATAATATTACATTTGCAAGCATTAGTCAAAATGTGGATACAAAGATCACAGAAGATATTATCGCTTAATTATGTCACAAAAATTTTGTTGATTATGTCCATATTGTTCTCTTTATTATGTAGTAACTATCATTGGGTCAATAAAAGCTTATTCATTTCCCATGGATTCGTATTCCTCCATTTAGTACTGTTAAGAATCGTGCAATCATTGTTTTGCTGAGGCTATGACACCAATGAAATGAACTTGTATATAAACGGCTGTACTTCTAATGGATTTCTGTAATGCGTTCACCTATACTGCTGTGTGTAACAGTGCAAAGCCCTATTTTTCGCTGGCTGATTTGTAGGCACCGGTTAATGAATTTGTTGCCTGTCATTTTAAATCATTTAACCAATGTGACATAACAAAGGACACTTTTTCTAGCGTTAGCGTCCGTCTGTGCTAATCTGTTTTGCGTACAGAGGGAAGCTCGTTACGAACAATGAACCTTTGTGCGTTTGAGTGGCTTCGGTGCGTCGGTGATATAGACTGGAGAGTGGCTGTGGCGATGCCAGAAATATTCAGTTTTTCACACCTTTCACATGTCAATATCACATAGTTCACACGTATTCTTAAATAAAAGCGATACTTGCCACTAAATGTATGTCGCTATCCGCACCGAGAGGCAGCTACGTTCGATGGATGTAGGTATGGTAAATTGCTATACGTATTGTGTTTCAAATATTATAGTTTTTTGAAATTTTGTGTCGAGGATTGTTTTGAATTAAGAGGTTCACTTTAAATACGACTTTGTGTGGAGGATTGTTTTGAATTAAGAGGTTCACTTTAAATACGACTTTTCAGCATATTCATCTTGATTATAACTTTCATATGACTGAAAAATTATTTGTTAAAAAGGAAATCGTGATACTGTTAATAAAGTTGTTCTTGCTTAAAGGATTACTCCAGAGTTTATCTGGGTTTCTTGTTCTTTTAAATCTTTATTTTAATTAACTTATAGCATAAAAAGGTGCTGTTAATATTTCATGGTAAATGAAATATAGTAATTTTGGTAGGTTTTGTTGTATACCAAGGAAAGAGCAGTAATTTTTAAAATTATAAAAAATTGTTGGAGTCCTTGTTGTGTGTCTGTTCTTTTTCCTATTCAGCCACTGCCAATAGTGTTTGGTCCCAGTATCGCCTCTATCATCAGCCAAAATTTATAAGGCATCGTGTGAAAAACGAACCGAATTTGGTCCTATGTTAAGTTATATTTCAATAAATACTGCTGATTAGCTTGGAGAAAATTCTTTTCCTGTTGAACTTTTATAAGCATTCTGAGTTCGAGTATGCTCTATTATTCCGAAAGTACATACACATACAGGATAATAGAATACAATTCTGGACAGCCGTTTGCTGGCCATTTTTGTAAAGTGTGACAGGCTGAATGAAAGTATTTATGATGAAATCGAACAAAGCACGTAACACTTCGAAGATGTGAAAGTGGCGGTATTGTATTAAAACATGCAAAAAAAAATTGATAATCTTTTGCCCATTCATAACTCGCGGTCGATAACACCAATGACTTTTTTCCGATGCACTCACCGGTTTTCAGAAGTTCACGTCCTTGTCGTTATTATTGCAGACAGTTGACAGGTTAGAAGTGTGGCTCGTATCTCCATCCTCGGATTCGTTCTATCTGTTTGTCGCTGTTTATATCGTGTGCTTTCTTTCTTCTTATGTATTAATGTTTAACGTCCCGTCGACAACTAGGTCATTAGAGACGAAGCACAAGCTCCAATTGTGGAAGGATGAGGAAGGAAATCGACCGTGCCCTTTAAAAGAGTCCATCCTGGTATTCGCCTGAAGCGACTTAGTATATCACGGGAATCTTAAATGAGGATGGCTGATCCTTGTCTCAACAGTTATCCTTCTGAATGGGAGTTCAGTGTTCTAACAACTGCGCCACTTCACGCTGTCCTGACGGAGTAATTACGCAGTATTTACCTCCGTACCGCTATGCCTCCTACTACTACACGTTTCTCTAGCTATAAATCGATGAATAGGGGGTGGGGGAACTTACACCTTGTTGGTCCAGGGGAGATGGGGAGGGATAAGGGGGTGTCCCCAGGGGGAGAGTTGTTGGAAGGTGACCTTCCATTAACTTCGCCTGTTTGCTTGAGTAGTAACTAGATACTACAGATGTCTTACAGGTTCCTAGCCGGCCAGAGGCAGAGCGGTTCTACGGGCTACAGTCTAAAACCGAGCGACCGATACGGTCGCAGGTTCGAATCCTGCCTCGGGCATGGATGTGTGTGATGTCCTTAGGTTAGTTAGGTTTAAGTAGTTCTAAGTTCTAGGGGACTGATGACCACAGAAGTTAAGTTCCATAGTGCTCAGAGCAATTTGAACCATTTTTTTAATTACCCCATTGTCCTATCAGTGACAATAATATAAAATACGATGGTTCCCCAGAAATTAATGCACCGCACTTTTTTCTGAGCCTAAAATAATGCCACGAATGGGGAATGTGTGTGTTATTTGAAGTCTCCTGAGCGAGTGCGCCAAGTTTTGGTCATTTCCGAAAGAGCGCGTAGCTACAGGAATGTTAAAAATGGCGTCTGTATGTGATATACGTTACAAACAACGTACCGTCATTGAATTTCTCAGCCGGCCCTGGTGGTCTCGCGGTTCTAGGCGCGCAGTCCGGAACCGTGCGACTGCTACGGTCGCAGGTTCGAATCCTGCATCGGGCATGGATGTGTGTGATGTCCTTAGGTTAGTTAGGTTTAAGTAGTTCTAAGTTCTAGGGGACTAATGACCACAGCAGTTGAGTCCCATAGTGCTCAGAGCCATTTGAACCAATTGAATTTCTCATTGCGGAGAAATAAACTTTGGGAATATTCATAAACGCTTGTGCAAAGTCTGTGGAGCATCTGCTGTCGGCAGAAGTACAGTTACTCCCTGGGCACGGAGGGTGGTCATCAGTAGGCGGTTCGATGGAGCTCCACGATTTGCAGCCGTCTGGACACCGTCCACAGTTGTCACATCTGACCTAGCCCCACGGATTTCGATCTGTTTGGCCATTAAGGGATGCCATCCGCGGAAGACATTTTGGGAAGTATGAGGGGGTGATTCACAAAGTGAAGCACTGGCTTAGCCATCAGGACAAGGACAGGTACCGACAGCGCATACATGCCTCTACTTTCGGGCTGTGGGAAGGCCATAGAACGGGGTGAAGATTACGTGGAAAAATACGATGTTTCGATAAAATACACTTCAATGACGCCACAGTGTATTCTGTTCAGTCCCCGTGCCACAGTGTATTGTGTTCAGTCCCCGTAAATATTGAGCGTAACAGCAGTAAGTGGAGTTATTTTTTATGTGGTGCTTTAATATGTACACACACCTCTGTGTTGGCTGCTTTTTCCCTGCACCGAACAGTCTTCCCACAAACATCTCACAAACTATACGGCCTGATGCTTCTGCATGGTTGTACCTGGGCCGCGAAGTGGAGTTTTCCTGTTAGTATACACCGACTGTTTTTCGTCCACGAGTCTAACCTCCGTCAATCGACCTGCTGCCCAGAGAAAAATGATCTTTAAGGCTTGTTCTTGCCACATGCGAGTTGAGGTAATATTGAACCCAAAAACATGATAATCCTATTAGCTATTATTATTGCTCTGCAAATAAAGTAAATACTGAGGTAATGTTGTTCAGTACGCTATCCTCAGTCACCAATAAAAATATCTACACTTACACCAGCTACACCCTGTATCAGCAGAAATTCTTTTATAAAGCACTTTGACAATGCAGTGTTAATCTGTGGCACGGCTTCGTTACTATTAATTAATGGCGTTATTGCTTATTCGGCAGAGTACCACAATTTTTTTTAAAAATTGTCTCATAAGGTGGAAGGCTCCAACATACTCATTATAAAGCATGACTTTTTTTAAAAAAAAAATCAGTTCTTGCGAGTTATTAGATGTTTTGCGTTTCAAATTATGCAGTTTCCTTCAAACGAGGGCAAGAGGGGCGCAATGCGTTTCATCCTTCTTTTTTCCACGAACATATCTACGTTCAGCTGCAGTTCACACAGTGCGTTTAAGCTAGGTATCCAATATCAGTCTGTGACCAGCAAGAGCTGCTATTTCGTGCTACAGGGTTGTGGAGCACAATTTTTCTTCTACAATGCACGAAAGTGTCCATACAACCTGAACCGCGTTCGGTCTGATTTGTATGCAACCTATATAATATAACTATTTTTCAAATTCTGTGTCTCTTGACTGTATAGTCGTTCGACTACACAAAACGGCGACTTCAAGAGACCACTTGAGAAAACTGCTTTGTATGGCTACCAATCCCGGTGGTAATTAATACTGTGATAATAAAAATATCAGAGAACACGTTATTAGAAACGATACCGTCTTTAACGCTCTTAAACTCACATTTATTACAATAAACGGTGTTGAAAGCTGCAAGAGTCGGCTTCAAATTAAATGACGAAAATATTTTTACTGTACTGGGATCTGGGACCCCAATCAAGCCACTGTGAGCATTGTCACCGTTGACTAATCACGAGAGATCTTAAATAAGATTTGAATCACAAGTAACAAAATGTTTAAATTTGAAGTTACATGGTGTAAAGTTTTATGTTGGGCAGGTATTCGAGCCCATCATCTAATCGGATTTTTAACTACGTACATTCAAATATTAGAAGTCGAGATGTTTCACTAACAGCAGGACGCTTGAATCTGAAATGACTAGAAGAAAATGTTACGCATTTCCATTATTCTAAACCACATCAAATCGTCTTTGTTTTCCAGCCAAGAACAGACGTAACATACGAGTTCATTTCAAACGTAGAGCGATTTGTACAGTTCTGAACTGGAGATAACGTGACGAAAACTTATGTGCTGACTGGGAGTCGAACCCTGCGCATGTCATCGCTGTTGACTACACATGAACAGGTTTAGTCGCGCGGGGTAGCCGCGTGGTCTTGGGAGCGTTGTCAGCGACCGCGCGGCTTGCCCAGTAGGAGGTTCGAGTCCTCTTTCGGGCATGGGTGTGCATGTTGTCCTTAACGTAAGTCAGTTTAAGTTAGATTAAGTTGTGCGTAAGCTTAGGGATCGAAGACCTCTGCAGTTTGGTCCCATAAGACCTTACCACAAATTTCGAAAACATATAAATGTTTACTATCATACGCATTTTCGCCAGGAACCAGATGTGGCATGTTTCAGCACTGAATGATATGATGAAAACTCTATATCTGACTGGTGTCGAAACCGGAACCAATCGTTATTCTTGATAACGCACGAAGCGACGTCAAGAGTCCTATTTCATTTCCAGCTAGAGTTCTGTGTGCATGCTCTGCAACTTGAAGTGCCACGATCAAAATTTTTGTGCCGAACCAGGACAGTAATGCAGAAACATTTCTTTGTTGGAGACCTTGAGGAAAATGTGGCATTAAATAGCGCTTCTGAGAACAAATGAATTTAATATTCATTTGATATCAGTATGACATCGCTATGTTTCTGTACTTATGTCATTTCCTATTCCACATGTTTTCATAGCAAGTGTAGTTTTAGACACAGAATGTAAGGATCACTTACACCAGATAAAGGGTTCAATGGACCCATTGCTAAGAGACCATAACGTGATTCTCTGCTGTCAAAATGAAACTTTTACCACCAAAGCGATCCGACAGCGGCAGTTAATGCAACTCAAATCCACGTTATAACAGTACTACTCTTCCAGTTTTCCCTTGTTGTACGGTGATCGTGTCATTTGGTTTTTGTATGTCGTCGATATACACAGCAGAGAGAGAGAGAGAGAGAGAGAGAGAGAGAGAGAGAGAGAGAGAGAGAGAGCAAGTTACGTTACTGTTAAACTATCTTTGGACTTGTCCTGGCACAATCTTTACCACTACACAATCGGACACATTCTAAGTTGAGGTGTGGTAGTTGATGGACTTATTCAGTAGCGCTGTACTTACTTGTGATTATACCTGAGAGAAGAAGAATACTGTAATGAACAGAAAGGATGAATGATACTAGAAAGTAAGGAGTACATAAATTTTGAATCATGTTACATATTGAAGAGAAAAGAGTAACGTAAAACTGCAGCATTTCGCAGCTGTGAATGATTATTGTTAGCTTGTTAACTTGCTTAGATCAGAGAGAAAGACCACCCCACTTACCTGAGTCATGCATTAAAAATTTAAATCGATTAAGCTGCTTTATGTTTATACAAATTCTCTGTTAACACTGTACAAACTTTAAATCATTGTTCACTATGTTAAACATAGTATTGTTCAGACCTATGTTATTTGGGAAAATCACATGAAGTATTACTAGGTCTTCTTAAATATATACTTTTTTTCTAAAATCGTTGTCTTGGAATATCATTTCGTAGGAATAATTAGTCTCCCCACTCCACTGTTCATCAATACGCATTACCACTTCAACAGTTTGAATACGTGTGTGGAAAGACAAATCTAGCTTACCGGCTACCTGATTGCTGTTTGCTGTTGTGATTTTGAGAAATATGCAACGATGTTGTCAAGACGCGAGGTATGTAGAAAATTTGATTAGGGCCAGGTAATTGTTTCATTTCAGTAACGCACTTAATATAAGACAAGTTGCATTCAGATCAGTTTCTGTTCAGTTCTAATTAGGCTCTGTTTAGTCAAAGATAAGCATACGAGTTAAGTTGCATAACAATTTATGAAGACATAGTTTTCGTGTTACATAGAATGTTGTGGAGTGGTGGATAAAGTTAAGCTAAATTTCAGAGAGGTATTAATATTGTAGCGAGGCTACAAATGTCGGTTCCTTTTGCAATACCTAGTCATATAGTGTTGGATTTCTCGAAAGCAAACATATAACTGTGCTAATTTTATTAATGTTGCACTTCCTTTTTAGACTATTAATTTAAAATTCTTTGTTCAATTTGTGAAATTTTGTATCACGTGAAAATTATCGATTACTTTGTCGCTTAAGCAGTTTGCATAATAGCTCACGTTGTGTATGAATTTATTTCATTGTTGAGTATTTGCATTCACTGTGATAGACTTTCGTTTGTTTGGTCATTGTAATTTTTTCTTCAAGAAGTATTGTTTCACCATGTCTGACACAGTCGAAAACGATATGAAAGTTCGGCATAGCAGAAGACAACGTAGGGTGTTTCAAAATAACAATTCGGTAAGGGCGAGGTAAACCATTTCGAGCGAATAACAAATACTAATAGTTTACATGAGACTGCAGGAAATGCGAGAATCCATAATTATTAACCTGAAACAAAAACAGAACAAACGATGGGTAATGAACACGTGAATTGTGAAGCTGAGTCGGTAGGCAATAAGTCCCCACAGTCTACAGAAAGGCAACTGAAATCGCTACAGTCATGCAAAACTTTACAACTGGTAACAGACACATCAGAATTATGTTCTGGTCAGTGTCTTTTGAAAAAACACAAGACACATCACCTTCAGAACAAACTTTCTAGAATGAATTCGCCAGATGCTTAAAGAAACAAAAGATGAAAAGAGTAAGAAAATCGACAAAACACAAGATGTAATGAGCAAGGAAATCGACGAAACACAGGAGGAGAACAGGAAAACACGTGATCTTGAAACAGAATACGAAAACTTGAAAACGAGTCAGCGTAATGACAAAGACGAATCAACACTGTAGTTCCGAGTGCGATAGTTACAGTGATGACAGAATAGAACGAACACATTAACACTACGGTAAAGTAAATTAGTGAACAGGTGGAAACTATGATATTAAATTATGAAAAACAAAAAGAACAATCAAAGAATAAGTTGATTACCTAAGACGAAAATGGCATACTTGTCAACGAGTGTAGACAGCGATTCAAATAATACAGTGCCATCACAATTTTCAGACACATAAGACTATCACTCATTAATAAATTTTAAAGACAACCAAGACAAAATTAATCAAGGAAATAAGCCTTCCAGGAAAACAATCAATGGAGAGGTCGAGCTTATTGAAAGGATGCTTAACCGCGATGACGAAAAGGACAAATTTGAACGTGAATATTCGTATTTAGAAAACTTAGGCAACTATACAAATTTATGACGTTAAGATGATTTGCCATGAAAACAGTACCACACATCCAGATATGGCGATGAAACGCCTATGTGGTGCAACAGAGAGCATTCTGGTTTCGCTTACAAACACTTTTCTACGGTACAGAAATTCAAAGTTTTCAGGAATTACCATAGTAAAATTCACCTCAAGCTTGATCAATTGCTATATTCTTTACCTCCAAATTGGCCATTTGTACACAAATTAGAATTTATCTGTGATTATTTGGGAAATGAACTTTCGCCAAGAATGTGCTCAATAGTGAAAAGATTGCCAAAGTGTAAATGATTTCTGTAGAGCATTTTTGTCCGCCAAATGGTTGCAGGTCACACAGCATCGAGTAGAACATAGCATTATAATACTACAAAACTTCCAACAGTCTGGCGTCTCGAGCCCGGTAGAGTACTTCGGAGTCATAGTACGCAGAAATCAATCCTTATCAAACCCATAGATTCAGTCGGAGCTAATTCGCATTAGTTTAACAAAGTTACCTTCAAATTTCAGACACCTAATTTTGGCAGGCTAATGTTAAAATAACTTATAATCGTTTCATACATTACTCCAGGAGTTGGCATTGGACTGTGACAGCTGTTTAACAAAATGACACAATAACAATCGCAGGAGGAAATATGATACGCATTACGCTTTTATACCGCGTGAAACCAAGAACTATAGACACTCTCATAGAAAAAACAATAACAGAAACAATTACAGGCGGGATAACCGACATGTCCCACATGACGCACAATTCTCGAATTTGAACAATGATTAGTTTGATAGAAGTAATTTCCGGAGCTCTGACTATGACCACAAAAACAGGCACCTCAGGAATTTCAGTAATGGAAATAGACGTAATCATAATTACCATAACAACAAATATAATCAACGACAATGCGCTAACTCAAATAGTAATTATACAAATTCTCTTGTCTATCATGAGGTAGATCGAAACCGAAAACATATGGCACAACAGTTATGCAAATAGCAACCAACACACTGAAAACCAACGCAGTCACAGTAAACAGTACCATAATTCACGGTGGCAAAATTCTGGAAGGGGAAGCCCAGCGCGACAGATAGAATTACTTGAAGTCAGATCACTAATTACAGGACAAGGAAGCAATACAAGACAGTGACTAGCTACTCCGACAGCAAGCAATTTTGTGGTTCACTAAAAACATACCGCTCCCGAAACTTTAAACTTAATGCTTTTTTGGAGACATTAGGGACATTTTACCGGAAGAGACTGACGACAAAGGAAATTCTGTAGTACGTCCAACAATAAACATTTCAGTATTCAACAGCGCTCTTTCAACTCTCCTTGATTCTGGTATTATTTCTGTGCTCAGTGACAATGCATAACACAAATGTATGACAACAACAGATAGTTCCCCTTTATCTTTACATAAAATTATAATACTAGGAGCGTTTTCTGGAAAAGTATTGGCATGAAGCATCAAATATGTAAATGCTAGAAATTTTCGATGATTTTCTTGATTGTTCATCTCTTGTCCACTGAAATAGACATTTACCAAGCTGTTTTGAATTTCACTGACGCCGAAGTAGGAATGAAAGTGGAAGGAAAGTCAATTTCATTAACATTTCAAGACTGGATCTCGAAACAAAGATGATGTAAATTGTTTAGGATTTTTGACAAATAGTGTATCACAAATTCCATCCGAGAACTTTTGTAATCACACAAGTTGTGCTTACACCTTTTACGATGAAATGGACCAGAAAATCGATATACACAGTCTGATTCAGGAAGAGGTGGACAGAAAAGACCAATGCACAGAAACTGACACGGAGGATCTTGATAGTCTGGGCACACACTCCATCGTGCCGGAACCATTAAGGTTTTCAGTATAGATTCCAGGTCAAAGGGCACAATAACTCTGCTTTAAATCATACATTATTCCAGCTTGATACAGAGAAAAAGTTAGGTCAGAAATTAAGTCCCTGCTAGAACAGGGAATCATAGTACTCCCAGTAGGTTTATATAACATCCAATTACATATTGCGAAGAACAAATATTGCTCGATTAAACACATATTAGATTCTGGACAGATTAACACCGTTATTTCAACAGAAATAGATAGAGCACAAACTTGACTTCAGTTGGGCCCGTTAGGACATTTTGTTAGACCACTCAGTTGATTCTCATACATTTTTGTTGCTAATGAATTTACTTTAAAATTCCACCCATTCACTCCTTTACGAAAAGTTACTCCTCAAACAGTATCCAGAGTCTCAGTCATTAATTTTCTACAAGATGTTGGTCACACTGATAAAGTAATTTCCGTCTACAGCCTACAATTTCGCTTAAATATTTGGTTACACATGATGAATTCACTAAATTAGTCCTGTTTGCATTTCGCTCTCTAGGCCTCAGTCCTTCACAACGAATTATGCGAGAAATTAACAAGCTGTACAGAATATATTGTCATCGTCATCACCAGACTTGGAACAAACACATTCACAAATTCCAAGAGATTCTCAGTGATTTACCACACGATTCTACATTGTTATCTCTGTTACTTGTACTCAAAATCAACAAACACCATACTGTATTAGGGAATTAGTATCATTTCTAGCTTTAAAAAAATTACGAACTAAGAAAGCAGTAGATAAACAACATCAGAAAGGCTGCAGAAAGAAGAAAGAAATCACAGCAAGGACAAGTAAACAACAAAACGCGGCGGGTTAAACAGAAATTTTTTGTTAAGTCTCGCCCTTTATCTTGTAATAGTAAGCATCTTAGTCACAAATTATTTCATGTATATAATGGACCTCTTAGGATTCGTAGAATTGCACACAACAATATTGTGGAAATTAAAACAATTTAGACATACAAGAGCAAAGGACGCATCATATGTCGCTTATCAAACTATATACAGAATAATTCTAACAATTCTATCTGATAAATTGATACCCAGATGATAAAACTACTTGTCACCTGTTCCTAAAATATAGCTTACGTTAGAGAGCACAGCAGCAGCTAGCGATAAACTACGCTATTTCCCTGCATACCAGAGCAACTTCCTTCGCACAGAAGGCAACTTTTGATAAGAATTGGGCGACTGTCACCAAGCATGCAACTTCATTTATGGCGTAACAACTCGATGCGATTTCCTGCCACAACGCGTAAGATAAATAGAGTGCTATGAACATCAAAATTCCATCTATGAACTTAATGAAAATAAATAATTTCTAGTGAAATGAAAATTGACAGTATTTTTAAACCAGTTCTGAGAGGTTACACAGGTTAACAGCAATGACTTGTTCACTTGAGAAATATTTTTGGCTGTGCACAGGGACGATAATACACAGACATTTAACACTTTCTACACTTTTGCCAGGTTATATAGACTGTCAGGGTAGTAGACGTGTTGCCTGAAAAGAAGACTGGTAGGTGTTTTGATGTCAGACGTTTTTGAGCATCTTTTGTGAGGTAGTGACCCTGTGTTTACTGATCAGTAATGTATGTGATTATAGCTATGAAGCGTTGTTCACATGGAAAGAAGTGGACGAAAATAGAGCAGGAAATTGCTATTTTCAGTGTATATTGAGATGAAAACAGCGAATATGGTTAATGTTGTGATAGGCTACTGAGATTTATGTTCGTTTGGTACATGAGATGAGAGTTACGGGATTTATTATGCATACTTTAATAGAATGTGGCAATGATTGTGGTGATAAATGAAGAGAAAGAGTGAGTGGGTAATGGTCAGGGCATAGGGGCACTGTTTGTTGTTATAGTCATTTCATATGCCATGTGGGAGCATTTCGTGTTTGTAAGTGTAAAATTTTAGTTTTTGAAAACATGTGGTTGGGTGGCTGGAGTGAATGAAGGTAATGTTACTTGAGACAACACAGTTACTTTTTGATGTGGAGTTAATAATTATCTGGTGTAAATTATTCAGCCTTTTCCAAAACATACAGTTTCATTTTTTTCATCAGAGCAACGGAACACATAACAGCTACACTTTATAATAATTTGAGAAGTGTTTATTTCTGTCCCCATTTGATGAGATGTGGCTCAGCAATAACTGCTACTCCGTAATGTGACACACTCTTTTAGCATGTGGTACCTCTTTGAACTTTTTGCGAGTTTCTTTTTGGGAGTGTCTGTTTCCTTTATATACTCATGAATGACATAAACACGAAAATTTAATTCCTACTGTCTTCTGTAGAACTAATCTGCCTTTTATTTGTGTAACAGATAAACTTTACATATTTATGAATCGATGTCATAATTGTTTAGGGGTTGGGGAATTTTAAATTTTCGGGAAGTGAAGATGAAATTCATTCCTCGAGAGGGCAGCAATGTGTAATAAGTGTAAGTATTATAAATGATATGTTATGTACATTTCAGCTTTACTCCTGTTCCCATGGCATAAAATAAGATTCTTTTATATACATATTTTGCTACGAAAATGTGTGACTGCGGACTGTCTTCGTGTATTTAGATGTAATGTAATATAATAAATTGCATTGCTTTTTTAACGGATTTTCAGGTTGTATTTGCCTTTTTCACTGATGTCATTTATTGAGATTCCTCATAAAGCCTGTTCTCTGTGTAAATAGTTACTATAGGATGCAGTGCCATTAGTTATAGTAATTACGTTAAGTATAGCACTTACGGAGTTTTCATAAGTAACCTAAGATGTGTAAGAAATCATTAAATATGTTTAAGGTGGGAACAAAGAGAAAAACGTAACAAAGTGGAAAGAAATAGTTAAAAAGATGAATATCAGAAATCATTAGGTAGGGAAAATATGAGAAATTGTTAGGTAGGGCAATTATGCGAAAACATTAGATAGGGCAAAGATGAGAAAAGGTTAGGCAGGGCAACAGAGCGAACTAATATCAAATTATGAGAATATATGAAAATGTAACAGAAAGATTGAAAGAATACGGTAAACAGTAGTATTTGTTGAAAGTTTGATCAAATTGTATTCAAAATAATTAAAAGTTGCATGAACTAAATGATGAAATATAACTAGGTAGCTTGCTGATTACTCACCATATTAGGTATAATTATAGACCAACGCTGGCTAACTCCAGAAAGAATTCTTTGATGTGAACCTTGGTTACTACCTAGTCAATGTTTTCCTAATTATATACCTGTGTTCTCCTTATCTGTGTGCATGAGAGAGAGAGAGAGAGAGAGAGAACCACTAACCTTATGTACCTCTTTCTACCTTACTCTCTATAATTTTGTGTATTTCCCTGATGTTGTCCACACAAACATATTTAATTGAAATGATTTAGAATCTTCTGTAGAGTCATTCTCTCCAGATACTACAATCGTTTATTATCATGCCTATTACTGTACACAGTTTCATATGATTTACTTGCCTGATTTTTGTGTAATCCATCACTTTAAAACAATGATGCTATTGTTTTCTTAGTTTTTTGTAGACTTAGAAATCTGTTGTTACCATTACACTACATGTGCATCACATATAAGAACTATGTAAAATCCCATTACTATTGTCTTAATATAATTTGTAATCTCATATTTTAAATGTAAGAATTGTAACTGATTGACCATTTACACAAATGATTTAGATTTGCCAGGGCAGAAGAAATATGTCTACTGATTAAATACTGAAACACTCTCTGTTAAATACAACAATACAAGTGGAAAATGATGCTGCAAGATGTCTTTGGAGTTATCATTTGGTCCTTACACGTCTGCTTCAAGTAGATACGACACGCTTCTACCTACTTCAATAGTGCCAAATAACTACTCTCATATGTGACTGTGCTTATGAAATATTGGCTGTGTGGAATATGGACACTCTAATCCACGTCCTGTGGACTACAAAAAGGGTGTAGATCAACAATACTAAATCAATATAAAATGTGAGACACAAACCTCCAAAATACTCCTGTGCAGAACGTTCTCACAGACATCACAAAAAATTAGTAACCTACTAGAGGTTCTTTAACTGTGTATAAATTTTTACTTGCAGTTCCTTAACACATATTCTTCTAAAACTAATTTTCTGTTCGTATTTGTAAAATGTTTTGTATGTTCCCAACCGTAATTATGGGAATTTAGTCCTCCACCCTTTCCTTTCTGAATTGAACGTCGTACAAGTTTCTAATGGGGAAGGTGGAGGATATGTAAGTTGGTCATGTCATTTGCTTTTTGTATGTCATCGATGTGCGCGTCTGAGAGAGAGCAAGATACATTACTGTCAAACAGTCTTTGATCTTGTTGTGGTACAGTCTTCGCCTCTCGGCAGTCAAATACATTCTTAGGTTAAGTTTGGTAGATGATGGACATATTCAGTAGTGCTGAGTTGACTTCTGATTGTATCTGTTAGACGAAGAATACTGTAAAGATTAGCAAGTTCGAATAAGACGGATGTACGACAAAGTGAAAAGAATGGAAATTTAGAATAATGTTGTGTTTTGAAGAGAAAAGAGTTTCAGGTAATACGGCAGCACTGCTCAGGTAAGAATGATCATTGTCCGCTGTAAGTTGTTCAGACCACAGGGAAAGACCACCCCGCTTCACTAAGCCATACATTACTATATTAATTGATTAAACTGTTTCATTTTTTTTAGAAATTCTCTGTTAACATTGTACTTCATTTTAAAGCCATTGTCTTGGAAAGTCATTCATAGGAATTGTTGCTGGCCCCACCCCACTGTTTATCATTACGCATTACGACATCCAACTTCAGCTACACAACTTCAGTTACACATTTAATTTAAAGGCAAGTTGTATTCAGATCAGTTACAGTTCAGTTCAAATTAGGCTCTGTTTAGTCAGCTGTTAGCATACGAGTTTAAGTTGGATATCACTCTGTGGTTTTGGTAATACATAGTTTTGGTAATACATTGACTGTTATAGAGTGGGAAGTAAAGTTGGGCTACATTTCGGACTGGTACAAATATAGTGGGGACTTTAAACTGCATCACCATTGGTTCTTTTACTTTCATCTATACTTACGTTCACACACATAGTCTGCGGATTACTGTTTGATGAGTGCTAGAAAGCACTTTTCATTGTGCAATATGTTCCATACGAGTACGAAGCATGGTAAGAAACTTCGAATGCTCCTCTTTCCTCTGTAATTACTTTAGTCTCGTCCTCGCATTCCCTTCGAGGGCGACTTGTACGGGCCTGTGGCGTATTCCTATATCCTGAGCCCAACAATGTTGAAACTTTAGGCGTATATGTAATCTTTCACGAAATACTTGATATGTACCTTCAAGCGTTTGCGGATTCAGGTTAGCTGTAGTAACATGTCGAGACCACTCGATCGAGCAAGCCTTGTTCATTCGTATTGCCTTTCTTTGTATAACTTTAAATCCTCTGTTAGTGCCACTTTGTATCGTTGCCCCACTCGTAAACGGTATTCTAAAGTGCAATACATATTTTGTGAGCTGATCCCTTTTGCAGACTAAATGTATTTTCCCAGTGGGAGACCAATGCCCCAAAGGCTACGAGCTCATGTGATCCTCCGCTACATATTCCACAAATTGTTAGACACATTCACCTGATTCAATGATGCCTACTGACATGTGCCAAGCGTGTTCTACATTTCATCGCTTTATGAAGTGTAAAATTTTAATTTTTTGAATACTTAAAGTAAGTTACTTCTTTCTGTACCGCTATGAAGTCGTATCAATATTTGCCAGGATATGTGTGCAGCTTTTATTGCAAGGTCTTGTTGCTGGAAAACTAGGTATGCCTTATTGAAGTAGTGTGACAACTATTAATATTGTCTGCCTGGACATTCACAAAAGATGTAGACAACAACGGTCCCAAAAAAGCCTCCACAGGCACATCAGAAGTTATTTCGACCGACTCGGTAAACGCGCTGTCAATGTGACGGACCCAAAAGTTCCCGGGTTCGGTGTTTGGCAAGGTCGCAGTTTTTGTCGGCTCGTGAACGTGCTTATCTTCGTAATTTACATTCCAGTACTGAGATGGCTGTACTGACGGGTCCCATATGCCAATAAATTGAAAAAAACTCATAAAAAATTACTTCTATGTCCGTTGGTCGTTCTACATGAAAGATAATATAATGCGTCCACCCTACCATGCAATCAGAAAATCTGTCCCCACTTTCCGTTGACACCCAATGTGACGGAATTTTTTCTAGGGGCGCTGTTGAAGGTTGTGTGACATTCTGAAATCCCTGTAGTTACTTCCTGTGACATAGTGAAGTAGTTGGAGTGAGGAAGGAGCTCATTGCTCTTCATTTTCCGGACCTATGAAAGAAGGAAGTGCATGTGCGCAATCCGGCGACCGATCTTAGAGGTGCTCCAATCTTTTGCACGCCCTGGTTATCCCTTAATACGGTTCTAGTGCACTGATACGTGGAACACACATTTAATATTTGTTCTTTACGCACTTTATTGAACAGTAAGTAGTAATTAATGTTGTTCATGCTGTTGCATCCTACCATTTTATAAAAACTTGCGACTACCCGAATTCCCTATTGGACCTTATTTTGGTCGTCGTTGAGTGGGCTAATGCGAGGAAAGCGCGAGTTGGGTTTTACATTATGGTAGTTTTCGGCATCCATGGTTGATTAGGAATGTAGATAAGGATATATTTAACCATACCCAATGTATTCTTCCATTAAACTTACAGTGGACTGTGCGCTAAAATAAATATTAACGTCGATTTAAACGAAGCGCAATGGTGAATCTTCTCACTACGTTTCAGCTATAAGACTATATTTGCCAAACCGAAATCTATTTGAAGAAGAAAGTGAGGGTTTAACTTGTCGCAATAGACATAATTACTGATGGACAATAAGCTGGGACAGCACAAAGACGGTGAAAGAAATGAGTTATGCCTTTTCCAATGGAGCCGTTTGAGCACTCACATCAAATAGATTTGAGGAAATGAAATAGAAACAGTCATTGAATTAACACTACTATTTACTGTAATCAATCATAAATTATTTTTAATTACTTCCACTTTGCATAACCAAGCGTTAAATATCCATCGTCAGGAAGGTTTATGTCAATTAATAACGCATGTACATTTTGAATGTTCGTCTTTTGGGTTGTATGCACCATCGTCTGGTATCAAATGACAAACCTTCAATGAAAAACTGCCCCATAAAATTGACGCTTATTCTAAAATAAGGTTCAGTCTTTTGTCTTTTATTAACTGACAGTGACTCAGATTCCCCCAAAAGGCGTAAGCAAAATTCTCAATTGCCTTATTAATCCATACAAGTCGACTCAAGATATGGATTCAATTCTCCGACAATCTTGGTGGAAAGAAAAGGAAACTGTGAGTTGTTACAGTCGTAACCCATCGTCACAGCTGATGATTTAAAAACCAACATAACACCTAAATCTGGACGTCTTGAGAGGAATTTGCACGCTGATTTAAAGTTCAGTGTCGATCGGGTAAGACTGGAGTAGCCTAATCTGGGACTGACTTCCTTAACGACCCCGGCGCTCGACTTATTGTGTGGGTGGCTGTTGCCATTATATGACTAGCCGTTGTTCACTACAAAAGGATCTAACAGCGTACGTGCGTACAACTATTTAAATGTGGAAATATATTGAGTCCGAATAGGAAACATGAGATTTACTTAAATCCTGAATGCTTCGGTTATTTACACATTAGGAATGAGACGGAATATTCATCGTGCTTGTCTTACTGCGAGTCACAAATATGTGTTTACAAAGCATTTCAGAAAATGCATTCCAGTTAATGTGAAGAACAAGGCAGAGACTCCATAGTCACTGAGTACTCAGTTTAGAGCCGCAAACAAAATGGCATGAAGTAGTTTCAAACTAACGGAGTAAACACCACATCTAAGTTTACCCTTCTCGTTGAGATACATTACGTGAGCTGCGGTATGCTGGAAATTCTGAAGTGGATCCTCTAACTGCTGAGGTAATCTTAGCTGGAATGTGTCGGCTCACTTGAAAGAGTAAATTTACTTCTCCGTGAGCATGTGTCTATGTTAGACGCTCAGGGAAATGACGAGAGGTACTGTTGATGTAGAAGGAGATGATTAAATACGAATTAGCATTGAAGTACTATCTCGGGAGAATTTTACTCCTTAAGGAGTCTCTGCATGTAGATGCGAGGACGTAGGCTGCTTCCCGTAGCAGCAATACCACTGCGTAGCTCTGAGCTTTCCGCCAGGAATGAAAATCTACGTACTGAGCACTTTACCGAGCATTAATTATCCCCTTTAGTATCAGGAGGTGTATTAATGGTGTATCTCCCAAAACATCTGTTCCTTTTGGAGAGGCTGCAATCTATTCCTGGTAAACGTTTCCTTCATGTTTCCCGCACAAGTGCCATACTCAAAAATAGGAAACGGAAGATGTCACGGAGAGACTGCGCCAGGAACGAAAATCTACGTACTGAGCACTTTACCGAGCATTAATTATCCCCTTTAGTATCAGGAGGTGTATTAATGGTGTATCTCCCAAAATATCTGTTCCTTTTGGAGAGGTTGCAATCTTTTCCTGGCAAACGTTTCCTTCATGTTTCCCGCGCAAGTGCCATACTCAAAAATAGGGAACGGAAGGTGTCACGGAGAGACTGCGCCGCTTATTAAGTTTGCAACATAGTCATTTTCATTAAAGAATTAAACCTGACGAGCACACTCGCATCCTGTACTGTGTATATTGGACAGGCCAACAATATACAGGTTGGTCCATTGATCGTGACCGCGACAAATATCTCACGAAATAAGTGTCAAAAGAAAAACCTACAAAGAACGAAACTTGTCTACCTTGAAGGGGGAAACCAAATGGCGCTATGGTTGGCTCGCTAGGTGGCACTGCCATAGGTCAAACGGATATCAACTGCGTTTTTTTAAAATGGGAACCCCCATTTTTTATTATATATTCGTGCAGTACGTAAATAAATATGAATGTTTTAGTCGGACCACGTTTTTCGCTTTGTGGTAGATGGCGCTGCAATAGTCAAAAACATATGGCTTACAATTTTAGACGAACAGTTGGTAACCAGTAGGTTTTTTAAATTAAAATACAAAACTTAGGTACGTTTGAACATTTTATTTCGGTTGTTCCAATGTGATACATGTACCTTTGTGAACTTGTCATTTCTGAGAACGCATGCAGTTAAAGAGTGATTACCTGTAAATACCACATTAATGAAATAAATGCTCAAAATGATGTCCGTCAACCTCAATGCATTTGGAAAGTCGTGTAACGACATTCCTCTCAATAGCGAGTAGTTGGCCTTCCTTAATGTTCGCACATGCATTGACAATGCACTGACGCACGTTATAAGGAGTTGTCGGTGGACCACGATAGCAAATATCCTTCAGCTTTCCCCACAGAAAGAAATCCGGGGACGTCGGATCCGGTGAACGTGCGGGCCATGGTATGGTGATTCGACGAACAATCCACCTGTCACGAAATATACTATTTAATACCGCTTCAACCGCACGCGAGCTGTGTACCGAACATCCATCATGTTGGAAGTACATCGTCATTGTGTCTTAGAGTGAAACATCTTGCAGTAACATCGGTAATACATTACGTATGAAATCAGCATACATTGCACCATTTAGATTGTCATCGATAAATTGGGGGCCAATTATCCTTCTTTCCATAATGGCGCACCATACATTAACCCGCCAAGGTCGCTGATGTTCCACTTGTAGCAGCCATCGTGGATTTTCCGCTGCCCAATAGTGCATATTATGCCGGTTTACGTTACCGCTGTTGGTGAATGTAGCTTCGTCGCTAAATAGAACGCGTGCAAGAAATCTGTCATCGTCCCGTAATTTCTCTTGTGCCCAGTGGCAGAACTGTACACGACGTTCAAAGTCGTCGCCATGAAATTCCGGGTGCATAGAAATACGGTACAGGTGCAATTGATTTAGCATTCTCAACACCGACGTTTTTGAGATTCCCAATTCTCGCGCATTTTGACTGCTACTGATGTGCGGATTAGCCGCGACAGCAGGTAAAACATCTGCTTGGGCATCATCATTTGTTGCAAGTCGTTGTTAACGTTCCAAATGTGGCTAAACACTTCCTGTTTCCTTAAATAACGTAACTATCCGGCTAACGGTCCCGACACTTGGATGATGTCATCCAGGATACCCAGAAGCATACATAGCACTCGCCCATTAGGCATTTTTATCCCAATAGCCTTACATCAACACGATATCAACCTTTTCTGCAATTGGTAAACGGTCCATTTTAACACGGGTAATGTATCACGCAGCAATTACCATCCGCACTGGAGGAATTTTACGTGATACCACGTACTTATTCGTTTGGGACTACTATAGCGCCATCTATCACAAAGCGAAAAAAGTGATTCTATTAAAACTTTCATGTTTCTTTACGTACTACATGAATATGTAATATAAATTGAGGGGTTCCTATTTTTAAAAAAAAAACGCAGTTGATATCCGTTTGACCTTTGGTAGCACCATATAGCGGGCCAACGATAGCACCATCAGGCTTCCCCCTCAAGCTAGACGAGTTTCGTTGTTTGTTTGATACTTATTTGGTGAGATAATTGTCCCCGTTCACTACCAATGGACCACCGTTTATAATACTGTGCTGCCATAAGCAATTTAGAGCTGATTCTAAAATGGAAAGATGGGATTCAGTCATCGAAACCTGACACTATCCTGTATGAAACAGTTGTTTTAGTTATTGTTTTGTCATAATCCGAATATTGTTTCAATGAGAGATGGGAGTTGTGCGTTGTTAAACTCCGATAAGTCACCACATTGTCGTCACTACCCACCGCGAGATTCAATGTCGCCTGGTGCAGTTGGGTGCACGTGATTAGACGGGTAAAATGGATAAGCGCGTCAGAGTTTAATGACGAGTCATGTAGAGACACTTGGGGAGCCATGTCTGGATAAAGGAGTAAGAAAGAAGTTTGGGATATGAGTGGGGAACGACTGAGGTGCTAAGACTAGAGTGCGATCACTTAACTCAGGTAAGAGGAAACGTAGAAATGAACTGGAGAGCAATAATTGGTAATTCAATTTAAAAAATCCATATATATATATATATATATATATATATATATATATATATATATATATATATATATATATATATATATATATTCCGATGCCATGCCGAGTGAGAATAATTGTGGACGAGAATATTATAGAATTAGAAACCATTAAAACCCAGAAATCAGTAGAGATTAGTCACTTGCCAACGTAAAAATTCAGGATTGAGGAAGTGTAACATCGAGTTTGTGTTCAATCTTCAACGAAAGATAATATGCAACAACTGAAGCCGCTCCAAGAGAAATCGCACCGGATGAATGTAGCTTATCACAAGAATTCTAGCAGATGGGAATCGTCACACAGGGAGTAGAAATATTGTACGATTGATGGCGCTAAGTGTGCAAGTACGAAATGCGTATTGGAGATTAATAGTTTTAAAACATAATATTAATGAGATTTTGCCAACGCAAGGGACGCTGCTGAGATATGGGAAGTTAGATATTACATTTATTAGGATTAACGAGTGAAAATGACGAATCAGTTTAGAGCAATACCTTGTGATAATTTAGTAAATTATGGGCTACTGAAAAGAAAACGTGACGATTTTACTTATCTCCAGCTACTATTAAGACGATGTAAGCTGTATAAACAATTACCCATGTGATACATCAGGCACCAGAAAGATTAACAAAAGATGAAACCTTGGATTGATACATTTATAGACAGAGACGAAAGAAAAAGGAACACACTGAGAGGTGAAAGAGGAATAATGGAGAGGTAACTTAAGCGGAAAAGGTATAATGAAAAGAGGTTTGCAGGCAATAAGATAGCAATACAGAATATTTTTGTGTATTTTCTGAAGAAATAAAGTGTGTACTTCTTGTTATGGAGCTAAGTTTCCACTGTTGATTCATCCGTAATGAACTAAGTTCAAGAAGGACTCTGACTTTCCTGTGTAAATTAATGGACAAGAGCAAATAAAAATAAGTAGGAGGGATAAGGATAGGTATTATAGGTGGCACCAGTAGACTACAAATATTGTAATTGCAACTGGCGTATATAACAGAGTAAGAGAACTACCCAGTATTGGTGGATTTATCAGTTATGACGTTGTGAAAGCGACTACAAACAAACTGATGAAACATGACATCAGGTGAAAGTAAATTTAGGAGTGTAAACTAGAGGCATGAATGTAAGACCTTTAAGGACGAAATTAAAGTAATTTAGCAAGCTTACAATCAATAATTTTGAATGGATGAGAGAGAAGCACTTTTGTTTATTCAGAGGATAGTTTTGAAACAATAGACGAAAATGTAATACATTTATTTTGTTACCGGTTATTTTAAAAGCAAGAAACATGCTATATTTGAATAAATTTTACTATACGGTTAGTTTCAATTTTTGTCAAACAATAATTTATAAGAAAGAAACAGAGAATTCAATGAGGTAAATTTTAAGCCCTGTAATGAATCTGAAAGAGTTGAATTAATATGCGAATTGTATGCTGTTGAATAAGAGTGACAATTTGTACTGTCCTACTTCAGGCGTGTAACTAATTATTACTGTAACATTTCGAGCTGTCACCAACCACATCAGAGCCAGAAAAAAAAGAAATGAAGGAAATCGCAGATTAGAGATGATGTAGTTCATTAGATGTGTCTTGAAGGATGTGGAAGTGGACGTTGCACCACCCGAAAACGGGTTACATGGGATCAGTTGGCACATGTCCACCGTGGTGGGCCATTGTTGTAAAGTGCAGCCCAAGGAAATAAAACGGAAATTCGCCCGCCTGGCGTGGGCCAAATCATGCCACCATTACATCACGGGCCGCCCCAACCACCGTCAGCGCCATAGAGGGTCAGAGACATCAGCTGACACAACCGTGCGCTGCACGCGGGCCAAGTCATTCACTGACTTCCTATTCGCTTTAACAGCCTAGCTTGGTGATTACGTTCCAAAGACTATTTGCCACATGAGACCAAATGTGGGAGATCTTTTTACGCTGCATTCACTGCCATGAACTACGGGACTTAACTTATAGCTGCATATTCTGCATATCAATCACGTGTCATTTCAACACTGGTCACTATTTCGCCACCAACATCGAACATCTAAGGAAACTAAACATTAATCAGTTAAAAGACGTGTTGACCAGTTGCCACCGAAAATATTATACACCGAGTCATGACATGAATCGGTACACGAACTTGCAGAACAGTTAAGGTCATTTGTGTATCTGAGAACATGAACTAAGAAGAGTGTGTCCAAGATGTACTTTAAGACTGATGCACCAGTATCGATACCACGTCGAAAATATGTTAAGTTGTACCAAAACAAATCCCATCTTCAGTGAGACTAGAAATCTACTCTGTAGGAATAAGGGTTTCGAAAAAGACGATCGTGTGAAACCCAGCTCGCGCTGTTCGTCCAGAAGACTCAGAGGGCCATAGACACAGGTTCCCAGGTAGATGCCGTATTTCTTGACTTCCGCAAGGCGTTCGATCAATTCCCCACAGTCGTTTAATGAACAAAGTAAGAGCATATGGACTATCAGACCAATTGTGTGATTGGATTGAAGAGTTCCTAGATGACAGATCGCAGCATGTCATTCTCAATGGAGAGAAGTCTTCCGAAGTAAAAGTGATTTCAGGTGTGCTTCAGGGAAGTGTCATAGGACCGTTGCTATTCACAATATACGTAAATGACCTTTTCGATGACATCGGAAGTTCACTGAGGCTTTTTGCGGATGATGCTGTGGTATATCGAGAGGTTGAACAATGGAAAAAAGTAGTGAAATGCAGGAGGATCTGCAGCGAATTGACGCATAGTGCAGGGAATGGCAATTGAATCTCAATGTGGACATGTGTAATGTGCTGCGAATACATAGGAAGAATGATCCCTTATCATTTAGGTAGAATATAGCAGGTCAGCAACTGGAAGCAGTTAATTCCATAAATTATCTGGGAGTTCGCATTAGGAGTGATTTTAAATGGAATGATCATATAAAGTTGATCGTCAGTAAAGCAGATGCCAGACTGAGAGTCATTGGAAGAATCCTAAGGAAATGCAGTCCAAAAACAAAGGAAGTAGGTTACAGTACGCTTGTTAGCCCACTGCTTGAATACTGCTGAGCAGTGTGGGGTCCATACCAGATAGGGTTGATAGAAGAGATAGAGAAGATCCAATGGAGAGCAGCGCGCTTCGTTACAGAATCATTTAGTAATCACGAAAGCGTTACGGACATGAGAGATCAACTCCAATGGAAGACTCTGCAGGAGAGACGCTCAGTAGCTCGGTACGGGATTTTGTTGAAGTTTCGAGAACATACCTTCACCGAAGAGTCAAGCAGTATATTGCTCCTTCCTACGTATATCTTGCGAAGAGACGATGAGGATAATATCAGAGAGATTAGAGCCCACACAGAGGCATACCGACAATCCTTCTTTCCACGAACAATACGAGACTGGAACAGAAGTGAGAACCGATAGAGTTAGTCAAGTTACCCTCCGCCACACACCGTCAGGTAGCTTGCTGAGTATGGATGTAGATGTAGATGCAGATGTTACGATGGTCAGACTGTGAATGAACAGTGATCAGCTATTTAGTGCAAGACTCTATTAATCGAACTGTTTGATATTTAGTGTGCCTCGAAAGAACGTAACATTTTGCTTATACTTTATTAGATGAATTTTCTGGGAAAGTTCTTAATAATAATGTTTTAAATGTATTATGCTTATAGGAAAGGACGTTATTTCTGGATGAACGCCACTGGACATTGAACGAACTGTAAGAGTTGTTAAGTTCATGGATTTCATGAAAAAATTATCGAGTTGAGCGATCAGCTGCACTGATAAGTATTTTATAGTTATATGTTAGTATTAGTTATCCTGTCTTGGAATATATGTGTTTTTATGGCCTTTATTCAAGTACTGTAATTTATTTCCGTTAGATTTTGTTAGTATTTTCTTATGGTGATCTAAATGATAGTATTTTTATGTGTTTTATGATTATGACTTAAGTTATGATATTGTTTTGTGTATTTTTGGTAACGTCATATTTTGAGATCTCTACTTTTCAGTTCTACTACTGTTTCATAGTGGAAAGGATCACACGTTGTGAGTGAATGAGCGAGGTAATTCACAAATTATTTGGGAATTAGTGTAGACAAGTGTTGTATTATACCGGGAATTGAATGTGTGAGGGTATGATGCTAACCTTTGTTGTGAAAGAGTAAGATAAAATGATAGTACAACCTATAAAAATTTTGGAACGAAAGGAAGTAAATGAACAAATAATAATTGGTATTTAAATGAGTGTGAGGTGAAGAATTACAAAGGTGTAATTTACCAGCAACACTAATGTATGAGTTGTTAGTTTTCTTGGAAAACCACCTTGGCAACTTCCATATGACAAACTGTGTGTCTCATAAACACGCAAACCTAATGTCACATAGGATCCAAACTTTTTCCATACACTTTTGGTTTGAGCACAACTGCCTCAGCAAAAAATTTAAGTTGAAGGAAGTCATGTTGTTACGGGACACTTTCGTGGAATGGACCCGCTACATTGCAAATTCCCGAGATTCGAATTAGAGATCGACCTACGACCTCCACAGTTAATTTTATCTTAAATGTACAAGTGATCACATCTCACAGTACTGTAAAAACGGACTTGAGAACTAAGAATATGTTTTGGAAAAGAAGTGAACGAGAAGGGCAATGAACCGACCACTGGGACGGCCAGCCACAACACCGTTTTTCCTCTGAGAACGTACCAAGAACGGACGCGGACACAGCGTCCAAGGGCACTGCCGTGGGAGTTCTGCAACAGGGAAAACTTCCAGCAGCGACCGGTTACGTAAACGTTTCACGAGACTAAGTGAGAAGGAACTTTGGCAGGATGTGCTGTTGTTTGCCAAATGCAGACACGACCTTTGGTACAGACACCGGAGGTCGCTATTGGGAAGTTGAAAAGAAAGCTGCAAGTCTTTGGAGACCATGGGATACCACTGAATATGCTGGCCTTACACATAAAAGAACATGATAAAGACCAGCGTTGATCGTTTTGGAACTTTTCCCAGAGTGACTGACTAAGAGGACAGCAATGCCGAAACGAAAAACCTTCACTTGCTGGAAAAAGAGACAGAAAGAGCGAGGAACAACTTTTTTCAGAGGAAACTGTTAGGAATAAATTCGTTTGTTAACCAGATCAAACACAATCCTGGGAAGGAGACTAGCACTCTCACGGACGCATTTCTAGCAGTCAAAGATCTCAGGAAACAGAATCCAGCCAGTCAGGTCTAAGACGTATCGAAAAACGGGCTAAAGCGTAGTTTCCTTGATGGATGGTGTCACACAGTAAAAACACAGTTCATCACACTATTACCTCCTACTGATCGTCTCCTAGAGATTCTCCACAAAACTACTTAGATCTTTATAGTAGACATTCAGTTCATGGTGCAGACTTAGAAGGAAGGACGTCAGCGTTACCGCAGAGAAAGGTCGCAATATCTCTGCCTCAGCAGCTAAAATATGGTGAGAACATGCCATTTATTCATGAGATATAGAGAGAGTCAAATCATTTTATGCTTTGTCGTCCGAATAAGACACAGCCAGGGCGAAAGCACCACAGGCGCAGAGACGCGAGCTGGTGTCAGTGCCATAATGACTCGCCACTTTCGCGAGTTCCACACGCGCCACGGGCTGCGCTGAGAATGAAGATATCAACTTCGTCGGCCGAGTACAATCCACCAATGACCGGACGGCAGCGGACAGAGGCCTACTCTGAAGAGAGAAGAGTAGGTACCTCCGATTTGGTTATAGATCATCTTTTAGGGATGGCTTACACAGAGAACGTCGTTCAGTGAAATCTATGTAATGAGAAATGTAACTAGCATTATTTGCGTTAGCCATTGAGGGCCTTTTTTGTGTTGTTTTACAAGCAGTGTTGCAGACTTCGTTCTTCAGCTAATTGTTGTTGTTGTGGTCTTCAGTCCTGAGACTGGTTTGATGCAGCTCTTTATGCTACTCTATCCTGTTCAAGCTTCTTCATCTCCCAGTACCTACTGCAACCTACATCCTTCTGAATCTGCTTAGTGTATTCATCGCTTGGTCTCCCTCTACGATTTTTACCCTCTACGCTGCCCTCCAATATTAAATTGATGATCCCTTGATGCCTCAGAACATGTCCTACCAACCGATCCCTTCTTCTGCTCAAGTTGTGCCACAAACTTCTCTTCTCCCCAATCCTATTCAATACTTCCTCATTAGTTATGTGGTCGACCCATCTAATCTTCAGCTTTCTTCTGTAGCACCACATTTCAAAGCTTCTATTCTCTTCTTGTCTAAACTATTTATCGTCCATGGCTACACTCCATACAAATACTTTCAGAAATGACTTCCTGACACTTAAATCTATACTCGATGTTCAGCTAGTCACTATAATAAGTAACTCTTTCAACTCATTTGTATGACTTTGTTATTAATTTGTTGGATATTTGTAGAACTTTCGTTCCCCTATCATGTTACCTGACCCTGGGGCATAGCTGTTTAATAGTGGCAGGCACAAATTGTCTTAGCAGTGTACTGCACCAGAAACCGTTTTACGAACTCAGAAACTCGGCCTACTGTAACAACAGTGGCAATTCGGCCTCCACATCAGCAGCGATGAGGCCTTTATAAAACTGGCAACGAGGGTTTATAAAAGTTTACGGTCGTTACATATTAGATTCTCACTGTAATCTTTATCTTTCAGGTCATGAAATGTTTGCTTCCAAATTCCACAACCTGTACGAGATACTATCTTCCTCTCCGTACAGTTGGTTTCAGTAGTTCTTTCCTTTACTCATTTCATGGCGAACACACGTTACCTATGGGATTTATTTTCAGTTTTCCCCTCCACCTCTCTGTCACATTAATAGATCTGCGTTCGCACAGGTTGCCTTAAGTAATTGTTTATCGAGATGTCTACATAGCATGCCTTTACAAAATTTTATTCACAATTAAGAATTGTTATTTTAACTGTGAACTGACGAGATGATATATAAACCAAATGATTAACATGTAAAGTTTCATTCAGTTCCACATTCTCAATTAAAGGAAACCATCTGCACTCTCGGATTATGTGCCTGAGGTTTAAGCTATATGTAGAAATTTAAATTTAGTACATGTTGAATGGCAAATTGTTGAATTATTACCAGTTCAGTTATTTATCACAAACTGTGAGATCTAGAAATTTTATGTATCTGCAACTACAGTTAACTAATATTACCATTATAGAAACATATTTAATTTTTAAGAGAATTCCAGGTTATATTGATAGTTCATTATTTTTCCACGCTGCGTTGTAAGTGCCACTCTATAGGTGGCCACACAAAATTGTTTTCTTTCTTTTAATTTACGTTCTTAAAACCTAAGAATAGAGGTCAAACATTTGCTTTGTAAAGAGAAAACTTTGAATGTTCAGATTTCTGGTTTTCAATTGAGCCTTTGATCATTCCATGGATATATTTAAAGCTATCCTTTTATTATTTTTTTATTTCTTTATTGTGTTTTGAAACCTAGGGTGATAAAATCTTTGTAAAACTAATCATCTAATTTCGGCGAAGCACCTTACCACTCGCTATCTACTCCCTACTGGAACAGTCGCGTGAGGGCTTGTCTGCAGTCACGTGTATTTCACGCGCCTGCACTGAATTGCACGTAAGTTGTGAATATGCAGTATGTACATGTGCAATACGATTTGCTTAACACAAGACTCGAGTGATATTTATACGAATGACTAATAACGAATACAGATATGAATTACTATTCCTTATTTGTGACTAACAAATTTATGCAAAACATTATTCATTTACAAGAACAAAACACTCATTCGTCATCTGTGAAAAAAAATGTTAAGAATAATATATAAATCTGAAATCTGACTGATTTTATAGCTCCAATTCTTTGTCATTTATCAAAAGAATGTACTTTTCATTTCTTTCAAATTACTTTTCGGCAGCACGGGGTAGCCGCGGGGACCCAGACGCCTCGTCACGGTATGCGTGGCTCTCCCCGTCGGACGTTCGAGTCCTTCCTCGGGCTTGGGTGTTGTGTGTTGTCCTTAACGTTAAGTTAGTATAAGTTAGACTCAGCAGTGTGTAAGCCTAGGGACCGATGACCACAGTAGTTTGGTCCCATTGGAACTCATCTTATTAAAAAAGAAAAAAAGAAAAAACAAATCTCGTCAGAAACTGTGGACGGTTCACGGAGATGTAACATTATGACACTAAAGTAAATACGTCATTCATATGCAAAGCCCTCCTGAATTACTCGTTAATCGCGGCTTTGATGTGACCTTCAACTCACACGCTTCTTTAACAAAATAACAAAAACTGAGATATCATATATTCTGCTGTAGTTTTTGGTGAATAATTCGTCCTGATTCCACTTCACTTCTCAAATCATATTTCATTTAATATCTTATTGTGACTCCATAATGTCACTTAACATTCATGACGTGATTTGTTTGACATTCCATTGGCTATTATATGTCTGAATTTGTTGTAATCCTCCCTTGATCACAGACAGTAACAGAGGTGAACTAGTTATCTTTAAATGTTGAGTAAGACTTTGCTGCAACAGTTACTGTTGATATACAAAGCAGAAAACTTCTCCCAATCGTATCTTGACATTTCAACGGGACCCACGAAGTTCTAAGTGTGCTGCAATATTATGAACTCCTTTTATATAATCGAACCTAGTGTCTCGTTCAAAATTTTTTAATCTGAAAGCTGTAAGCAGATGCATAGATGGATGCCGGATAGAAAAAAACTGTTCCATATTCCAATGGCAAACTCACTTTAAGTTTATCATAAAACACTTTTCATGACTTTGTATTTCCACCAACATTACACAAACGTTTTTGGAGGTCTCAGATCAAAGGTCTGGTGACGTTAAGCGTTAGGAACCACTGAGAGATGTTACTTCATTTACTCATTTTGTAGCACTACAGTCACGAATCACGTAATTAAATCTACCAGATAAGTATATCCGATAGTGTTAGGAATCTAAGAAAGGTGCTTAAGACTGAGAGGTTTTGCTGGCTGCATTCTCACCATTGGCTGCTAACGGAGAGTTGTTGTGCCATGTTTCGAGTGGGAGAGGGAGAAGTATTGGTAGGTGCAGAAACAGTTGAACAGTGTCGAGTGAGAAGTGTGAGGACTGTAAAGTACTTGGCAGGCCGTCTGCGTCAGCCAGCTAAAAAGTTACACACACTTTATCCCTCGCCCTAGGCCGCTGCAATAGCCAGCTGGTTCTGCACAGCCAGTTGTGAACAGGCTGCCTCATGGAGAACGTGTGTCGCTGCCTTCAGTCTCCATTCACTTGTCGAAGCAGCCAGACGTTCCTTGCACCCACAAATAAACTTCGTGACGACCTTCCACACCTTGTAGGACCTGGAGGAATTTCCAGTTGTGGAGGGACGTATAATTTGTCCTCAAATCTATAGCCATCTTTTTCTGGCACATTATTTTCTAAAACACAGCATGCATTTATTGCGATAACTGAAAATTATAGCCGAACATCCAATGGGTTACGAAAACTATTCCGTTCTCCATGAGGGCCAAAGTGCATTCTATAAACGGCCTAGCCCGAGGTAGTCGGTTTTCAAAACTTCTTTAATATTTGTTGAACTCCTTCCTCATTAAGCACTCATTAAATTTTCAGATTCGCCAAACGCCTCGTCTTCGATAATGACACACAGCATTGGTACTCCATTTTTTGATATGAGGCATTTCTCAGAAATTCGTAAATATTTATTAACGAGTTTTCATGCACAATTTATTGCTTACAAATAGGTGAGTCACTATATTTCTCGTATTTTCCAACATTTATGTAAGTGAACTTATAATCAGCAGGGCACAAAAACGTAGAACGACGGAAAAACAATTTTTATAGTTATAGGAAAGTACATTTGTTATGGGAAAAAGGCATAACATATTCCACGTTCATTTCAATGATCAGGCATGATTGACTAATTTGGCTGCTTAACATTGTGGCTGACTAGTGTGTTTAGGCCAAACTGCTAAAGCATTTTTATATTTCATTTGTTGTGCTGTAAGCCAAGTAAGCCAAGTATTATCACCCACTTCAAGGGTGGTTGCAGCACTGCAGGGCCTCACTAGGCTTGGTGGTGTCTGCATGACTTCTTCCCACCTCTTAACAGACTTGTACAGCCAATTAGAGGGGAATGTACTGTTCAGCATGTACTCAAAAATACGTTTCAGCTTAACGTGGACTTACTGTTATTGTCTGGGTGAAAGAAGCGATAAGAAAAGAGGACAAACCGGGCATCGAACCCTCAGCCCTTAGCTTTTTTGTCTGGAACTTATGCCAATGAGCCACAAAACCACAACCATTAAAAAGTTATTTATCAAATAGAAACTTCACTGAGGCGAGGGAACAATGACTAGTTCTCAACAGTTACTAAACAAAGAAAGTACAAGAGCATTATATATTTTTCGTTATTTAATTTAAATATAAGTTATTGGCGAATAAATTTGTTTTGATGATCTAATTACTCGAATAATTACCCAGGCAGACATTTATTCGAAAAATACCCATGTATTTTCACCATTACACCTTATGCGTACTTTCTCTTTGTGTTCATATTATCAAATGTTGACGAGTCCTACAAGTTCTTTTCCTCAATTTACTCATGAAAACCTTTGGTTTAACTGGATGGTAGCTCTTTTGTTTATTATATACGAAGATGAGAATTACAGTGTATTGTCAGACATCTCAGCGGCAAATTTTTTAACTTCTTCTGTTCAAAATACGTCTGAATGTCAGGGCAATATCAGCAGCTGAGTGTAAGCGACCATTGATTCATCTGCTATTATTTCATAGCAATATACAATTCCACAACAGAAACAATGACTTTAATTGACACTTAATATTCAGATACCGCTTTAGTTTTCGTTATACTGTGGTTACGTTTGGTGAATTTCAGGTAGACAGTACACACCTTCTCCACGGGAAACATATGAAGTCATGAAATCGATAGCTAGAAACAAATTCGAACTCTAAATGCATTTGAGCGCTTGTAGGGACCATTAGTGCAGCTATGTTGTGTAGAGGCTGTATAGATGGAATCTACGTTTCTTTAACTATGTGGCAAGGGTACACAGCTGCTGCCCATCATTCAGTGAGTGAGTGTTGCATGATACTGGGTGAAGGGTCTGCCAGCCGCATGCTTCCATGTGCTGACGCATGGTGACTGTTACAGGATAGCGCTTCTCAAGCAGGTGTAGTGCTCTACCAGTTTACCAGTACAAAGCTCAGGAAACCCTGAGGTCGCCAAGCATGTAGCCATAAAACGTGGGCAGTGTCTGACAATGGCAGGAATAATGCTTCAGAAATAAAGAAATTTCTTAACAGCTACTAGAGTGTAGCTGTATAAGAAAGAGAAATGTCAGAGACAAGTGCGTACAAGACGACAACAGAAGCTTTTGAAATGTGGTGTTAAAGAAAATTGATAAAAATTAAATCCAAGATTAACTGCGTAGACTAACTAATGAGCATCTGTAAATAGCTTGTGTTAGCATTGTGGAACAAATAATAATCGTATCGATGATTATGTAATACTCACACTGTCTTTGGTATTGAGACTTATATATTCATTTTGAAGTAAGTGTCGGTCAACTGGTATGCAAAACATTTTGAAAGTAACAAAATACTAGAAACAAATTCCTGAAACTAGTACATCGGAAGTAAGTACATTCAAACATTATTTGTTTGGCATTTATTGACTGTAATACTACTCTAGACTTTAAAAAAAAAAGTATTAAAAATTGGAAAACATACAAAATTACTTACTCTACCATACCTCAAAAAACATTACATTTTTCTCTGAAATATGTAATAGTGACGCCTTGAGGTGCTGATAAATGTCTCTATTTATACAGCCAGTTTCAGTATCAAAAAAGAAATCTCCAACTCATGTTACGAAAAATATAAAATAATTGTAGTTAAGTGATAAAACTGTGAATTATAGACTGTCATAGTTACATCGTCAGTCTATCAAAGAATTGTGCAAGCAAATGTACTCAGCCACGTCAAGTATGAAATAAGAGTGAACCATTTCATAAGATGCGTACCACATTGAGCGGTCCTATGTCGTAAGAATTTGTTCACAGCAATCCCCTAGAACAGTTTTTATAGTTTGACGATGTTATTTGAGTTGTGACACGATGAAAGTGTATAATTCACGGTTTTATCACCTCACAATAATGATTTTATAATTTGCCTAACGTGAAATCTTTTACGAACCTGATGATGGACAGGTGACTGAAACTTGTGTAAATAACGAGTTTTACCATCATCTGAAGGTGGTAATACGACCGACTCCTGGCTTAAGAAATCAAACTCGTTCTGCCAACGGCATTATCAAACAGAGCGGAGGAATATAATGAGGTTCACAGCACTCTGTTGCCCTTGGGGTGGGAAACTGCTCCTAAAAGGCGGAAGAATCAACAACAATCACGACTTGAGGATGCAGAAGGTAGAGGAAACCACTGCACTAAATACACATCACGTGTATCCACATAAATAAAGAGACCCAAATACTTAGGTGAAAAGTTTAAGTAATATAACGAAATTGTCTCTCCAATGGGGAGTCATGTCTCAAGGTAACGAATCTCCGATCTACTAAATTGAAAGCGCACATTGAGGTCCATAAGGAATTGAAACTTGTGAGGCCAACTGTTGATGGTAAGAAAGTCACACTGCGTAGAGTAGATAAAAAGGACCTACGGTTCCTCAATAAATATTACAAATTCAATATGCAATTTTCAATATATAACAGTGTCGAGTCAACAAGTTTAATTAAAGATGTCCCTCCAACTCGTGATAAGACTTTCGCTTCACTAAACATTATGAACTTACATAGTAATGTGGCTGTTCATCAAACATCAGATGTTGTCACCAAGTATCTAAGAAGATTGTGCACCTTGTCTGAAACTAAAATCACAGAATTAATATATCTGTTTTCTTCTCGTTGTCTGGAACTGAAATGACTGAACGCATAGATTTGCGATTTCCCTTTTTAAAGCAGAGTTACGCCATTTTAATGATAAAATATATGTCCAAAACGATTACCCAAGTATGTATAGTGTCATATCTGGTTTTTAGGACAGGTTTTTATTAATTACCTTTGAAAGAGATCCTTACATGAAAGTCCTGATTTAGATAGTATAATGATTTGTTACTACAGATGTGTAAATGACTCACTCTTGCTAATTAAAGAATCACAATCGACGCAGATAAAATTGTAACCAAATTTAACGACCCGCAGGAGAAAATTGTTTTTGCAGTTGAAATGGGTACATGCCACCCACTAACTTATTTGCCCTAGTCATAAAAAAATGAAAGTGGTGAACACAGTTTTGGAGTTTGTAATACTTGCACAAATTTCATTTTGTAATATAGCTCCAACCATCCTAATAAATATAAGAAAGTCTTTCTCAGTTTTATTATTAAAAGAATGTTTAAACTTCCACCATCACAATCTGACCACTAAATTTAGATTCAAACCATACAGTTTCTATCTAAATCAAATAATTATTCTAATGGCTGTGAAATGAATATTTACAATAAAGTAGCTAAAACTTAGGGACAGAGAAGAGCGAATCTATGGATAATGAAGGGCACTGCAAAAATCTCTTACACTGTCATACAATGCCATGATAGTTTCAATTTTCAGAAAACTTAATCTAGTGTCTCATTTTCCACTGAAAATAGACCAGGCTATTTACTAGCCAATAATATACTTATGTTTATTTTTCTTAACACATTTTTTATGTATAGGTAACAATGTTCTGAATGGAATGCTATTTATGTGGAACAGACGGAGGACGATGAAAATGAGATTTCATAAGTATGGGGCATTAGATAGAATATATACAACTGACAAGTCCACTTAGATACCTTGCTTAATAGGCACGTAGCTTTAAGGACAACCAATGTTTTGGGAATATTTCGAAAGCTGACTCCATTGAAAGAAAAGAAAAGAAAACACTTCCATTAATAGAAGGATTAATACCTTTAACTGATCTCTTATATATGAGCCTCACTATTACTCACGACACATGTACACATGTTACCATCGATGTGTTAAACGTCTCCTCTAATTTTCTCAACCTGTTTTTCTACATGTTTCATAACATCCGACTACGTGACTGAAGTCACTCACCGCACTCGATGGTCTAGGATTCTTCATTTATAGGTGAAGCAAAAATAAATATTAATTAAAGTGGTGCTGTAAAGTTATTACTTGTTGGATTTCCTTAGTTATTAATTGAAGAAATGGTTCAAATAGCTCTGAGCACTATGGGACTTAACATCTGTGGTCATCAGTCCCCTAGAACTTAGAACAACTTAAACCTAACTATCCTAAGGACGTCACACACATCCATGCCTGAGGCAGGATTCGAAAATGCGACCGTAGAGGTCACGCGGTTCCTGACTGAAGCACCTAGAACCGCACGGCCACACCGGCCGGCTATTAATTGAATTACAGTTCTTTTAATCTTTGTTACCGCCTGTTTTGTGAATTAGACATTAGAGGATGCTATTTTTCTTAGGACTGTGTTTATATGTTATCTACATTCCAGATTTCTATGTTACAAAGACTGAGTTTTACTTTTTAATTGGTTTCTACTGTTCCTTCGTATAAAACCTTGGTTCAGGGCTTTTCATAGAAATATATCCCATGTAATGCGTTCTTTGAATGAAGAGCGCACTTACGGTGCTTTGCTGCGTATGATTGCAAGCTGCAAGCTCACTTCAAAAATTTGTTCGTTAACTATGTTCTTCTGAACTGAAGCCATGTTGAATTTGTAATATGTACTTACATATGTATTCAAAGTTTAATATTTCCTATGTACTACACACCATATTTGTATTCTACTCAATGTGACTTACGCTCCTGTTTTATAACACGGTCTTCATGTCTGACGTTATGTCTTATATTTTTCTAGCATTGAAGATGATCATTCAGTGGGTGATAATGCTATGCACAATAATTTCAAACAGTTGACTATTGGTGGTAAGAATTTTACGTTTCCATTCTTGTTTACAAATGAAAAAGAGCCATCACGATCTCTCCATTGACAAAAGATTCTGGACTACTTCTACTTTGGAATCGTAGGGAGGGGTCTCCCGAGGGGGAGACGACTATGAGGAAAAGGCTGAATAACCACAAAAAGGATAACGTTCTATGAACAGGTGCATGTAATGTCAGAAATTTGAACGTATTAGTGAAGCCAGAAAATCTGAAAGTTCTCTAGTTGATCGCATCGCAATATTCTCATTACATCCCGAGATAGTGAGACGCGAAGTGTACTTGGAAAAGTCAAATATTCCAAAATCAGATACAGACGTACTCAGGAGCAGATATAGATTAGGATCACAATTTAGTGACAACGAAGAGTAAGTTCTAGTTCAAGAGAATAACCAGGAAATTCAGAGCGTAAATAAATGGGATACGCAAGTGCCAAGAATGAAAACATACACCTGTAGTTCTCTGAGGCCATAGATACTACTATAGGGAATATATTAGTAGGTAGTTCAATTGAAGGGGAATGGACATCTCTAAAAATGGCAGTCACAGATACTGAAAAAAAATATAGGTACCAGAAGGTAGCTATCAATAAATTTTGAACAACAAAGGAAATATTTGTATTTTTCGACGAAAGAAAGATACAAAAATGTCCAGGGAAATACAGGAATACGAAAATACACGTCATTTAGGAACAAAACAAATAAGAAGCGCAGCCACTGGGCACAACAGAAATTACGGGACGACAACAGATTTTTTACACGCATTGTACACTACTGGAAATTGAAATAAGAACATCGTGAATTCATTGTCCCAGGAGGGGGAAACTTTATTGACACATTCCTGGGGTCAGATACATCACATGATCACACTGACAGAACCACAGGCACATAGACACAGGCCACAGAGCATGCACAATGTCGGCACTAGTACAGTGTATATCCACCTTTCGCAGCAATGCAGGCTGCTATTCTCCCATGGAGACGATCGTAGAGATGCTGGATGTAGTCCTGTGGAACGCCTTGCCATGTCATTTCCACCTGGCGCCTCAGTTGGACCAGCGTTCGTGCTGGATGTGCAGATAGCGTGAGACGACGCTTCATCCGGTCCCAAAGATGCTCAATGGGGGACAGATCCGGAGATCTTGCTGGCCAGGGTAGTTGACTTACACCTTCTAGAGCACGTTGGGTGGCACGGGATACATGCGGACGTGCATTGTCCTGTTGAACAGCAAGTTCCCTTGCCGGTCTAGGAATGGCAGAACGATGGGTTCGATGACGGTTTGGATGTACCGTGCACTATTCAGAGTCCCCTCGACGATCACCAGAGGTGTACAGCCAGTGTAGGAGATCGCTCCCCACACCATGATGCCGGGTGTCGGCCCTGTGTGCCTCGGTCGTATGCAGTCCTGATTGTGGCGCTCACCTGCACGGCGCCAAACAGGCATACGACCATCATTGGCACCAAGGCAGAAGCGACTCTCATCGCTGAAGACGACACGTCTCCATTCGTCCCTCCATTCACGCCTGTCGCGACACCACTGGGGGCGGGCTGCACGATGTTGGGGCGTGAGCGGAAGACGGCCTAACGGCGTGCGGGACCGTAGCCCAGCTTCATGGAGACGGTTGCGAATGGTCCTCGCCGATACCCCAGGAGCAACAGTGTTCCTAATTTGCTGGGAAGTGGCGGTGCGGTCCCCTATGGCACTGCGTAGGATCCTACGGTCTTGGCGTGTATCCGTGCGTCGCTGCGGTCCGGTCCCAGGTCGATGGGCACGTGCACCTTCCGCCGACCACTGGCGACAACATCGATGTACTGTGGAGACCTCACGCCCCACGTGTTGAGCAATTCGGCGGTACGTCCACCCGGCCTCCCGCATGACCACTATACGCCCTCGCTCAAAGTCCGTCAACTGCACATACGGTTAACGTCCACGCTGTTGCGGCATGCTACCAGTGTTAAAGACTGCGATGGAGCTCCGTATGCCACGGCAAACTGGCTGACACTGACGGCGGCGGTGCACAAATGCTGCGCAGCTGGCGCCATTCGACGGCCAACACCGCGGTTCCTGGTGTGTCCGCTGTGTCGTGCGTGTGATCATTGCTTGTACAGCTCTCTCGCAGTGTCCGGAGCAAGTATGGTGGGTCTGACACACCGGTGTCAATGTGTTCTTTTTTCCATTTCCATTAGTGTATTTAAACACGAAGCGTCATTCACCAACAGCGGTAACGTAAACCGGCATAATACACACTATTGGGCAACGGAAAATCCACGATGGCAGCGACAAGTGGAACGTCAGCGACGTTGGCGGGTTAATGTATGGTGTGGCAATATGGCGGAAGGATAACTGGACCCCATTTTATCGATGACAATCTAAATGGTGTAATGTATTCTGATTTCCTACGTTATGTTCTACCGATGTTACTACAAGATGTGTCATTGCATAACAGAATGGTGATGTACTTCCAACATGATGGATGTCAGGCACATAGCTGGCTCGAGATTGAAACGGTATTGAATAGCATATTTCATGACAGGAGAATTGATCGTAGAAGCCCGCTGGATCTGACGTCCCCGAAGGATATTTGCTATCATGGTCCATCGTCAACACCTGACAACATGCGTCAGCGCATTGTCAATGCATGTGCGAACATTAAGGAAGAGGAACTACTCGCTGTTGAGAGGAATGTCGGTACACGTATTGCCAAATGCATTGAGGTTTACGGATATCATTTTGACCATCTATGCGATTAATTTGGTATTCACCGGTAATCACGCTGTAACAGCATGCGTTCTCAGAAATGATAAGTTCACAAAGGTACATGTGTAGCATTGGAACAAAAGAAATAAAATGTTCAGACGTATCTAGGTTATGTATTTTAATTTAAAATACATACGTGTTACCAAGTGTTCATCTAAAAGTGTGAGCAATATGTTTGTGACTACCACAGCGCCATCCATCGCAAAGCGATAAAAGTGGTCCAACTAAAACATTCCTATTTCTTTACATACTATGCGAATATGTAATGAAAATTTGGAGTTCCTATTTTTAAAAGAACGCAGATGATATCCGTTTGACCTTTAGCAGTGCCATCCAGTGGGCCAAACATAGCGACATTTCGTTCCCCCTCCTAGCTAGACGAGTTTCGTTCTTTGTAGTTTCTTTCGTTTGACGCTTGTTTCGTGAGTTATTTGGTGTGGTCACCATCAATGGACCACCCTGTATATTTTCTGTCTAGTGAATATGTTCAGGTACATAACACCATCATACGCAGAAAATATATTTGCTTTAAACAGTAATATGCTGCATTAATTTCTTATATTACACGGTTTTCGTTCATTATGTCCCTCTACTCCCCCTCCCATCTCCTCAGCCATTGGCCTCTTTGTTCTCCCCTCTCCCCCCCCCCCCCCCCTCTCACCATTCTTCACCTTTTGGCAGGTCCCTGGACACGCACACGCTACATGGACATTCGCGCGCCGGGGATCATCGCCATTAGTGTCTCGTGTGTGTCGTCGTGTTTAGTGTTCAGTGTTCACTGTCACACACCATCGTTCACCAGTGCCATCGACATCTTCAGTGTTTGTGCGTCGTGTCAACAGTTTGTAGCGTGGATTGTCATCAACTTTGAATGGCTTCATGTTTTTTATGTTCATGTGTCTTCTGTTTTTTCCCCACCGTTTTGTTCCAACTCATGCGTCTCCTCTGTTTTATCATTGTAATATCTTTGGCTGAAAAGCGTTTGGGTGTCCTAGCTGTCTTATCCACCCACAATATCTCTGGAACAATAACAGGTATTGGAAAACCACTTTCACCGGTATCAATGTAGGGCTGGGGCCCATGAATGAACACATTCGGAAAAATTGTGAAACGAAAGTATACGTGTTTTTTAACACAAACTTATGTTTTTTTTTTAATGGACCTCCTACATTTTTTCTACCGCAATCCATAGCATGACAAAGCACATACACAATGGCGTTGATCGCATCGCAATATTCCCATTACATCCCGAGATATTGAGACGCGAAGTGTACTTGGAAAAGTCAAATATTCCAAAATCAGATACGGACGTACTCAGGAGCAGATGTAGATTAGGATTACAATTTAGTGACAACGAAGATTATGTTCTAGTTTAAGAGAATAACCAGGAAATTCAGAGCATAAATAAATGGGATGCGCTAGTGCCAAGAATGAAAACATACACTTGTAGTTCTCTGAGGCTATAGATACTGCGATAGGGAATATATCAGTGGGTAGTTCAATTGTAGGGGAATGGACATCACAGGGGAATGGCAGTCACAGATACTGGAAAAAAACATAGGTACCAGAAGGTAGCTATCAATAAATTTTGAGCAACAAAGAAAATATTTGTATTTTTTGACGAAAGAAGGATACAAAAATGTCCAGGGAAATACAGGAATACGGTAATATACGTCATTTACGAACAAAACAAGTAAGAAGCGAAGGGGAGGTAAGGTGACATGGCTGCATGAGAAATGCAAAGAAATCGAAAAAGAAGTGATTATCCGAACGAATCACTGAGAATACAGAAAAGTCAAAATAATATCAACTGTTAAAGGCAGAAGAGAGAGCGGATGGGTGGAAAGAGTACACCGAAAGCCTCAGAAAGGGGAAAGGCTTGTTTGGTGACATGATAGAGCAAGAAACAGGAGACGACACGGAAGAGATCTGTGATACAGTATTACAATCAGAATTTGAGAGTGCTTTGTGTGATTTAAAATCAAATAAGACAGAAGGGACAGATAGTATTCCACCGAAATGTCTAAAATCATTGGGGTAATTAGCAATCAAATGACTGTTCAGATTGGGTGTGGAATATACAGGACTGGGCAGACACCACCAAACTTTGTGAAAAGCATCATCCACACAACTCTGAAAATAAGAAGAACCAACACGAGCGTGAATTATCACGAAATCAGCTTAACAGCTCACGCATCCAAACGTCCGACAAGAATAATATACGGAACAATGGAAAAGAAATCTGAAAATTAGTTAGATAACCATCAGTTTGACTTAAGATAAGGTGAAAACACCAGTGAGGCAGTTCTGACGATGAGGTTGATAATGGAAGCAGGACTTCACAAAATAAAGATGCAATCATAGGATTTGTCCCCGGCCAAGGAAAATTTACTATTATCAAACATAGAGCTCAATTTGAGGGAGCCATATCTGAGATTGTACAGGAACATCAACGTATGGTAGTGAAACATGGTCATGTCGAAAAACTGGAACAGAAGAGAATCAAAGCACTTGAAATGCGTTGCTACAGACCTATGTTGAAAATTAGATGGATTGATGAGATAAGGGTGAAGAGTTCTTGGCAGAATGAGCGACAGCAGAACCATTGTATACGGAAACACTGACAAGAAGAAGATTCAGGATGAAAGGACATCTATTAAGACATCAGGGAATAATTTCCATTTTACTAGAGGGAAATGTAGAGGATAAAATGTTCAGAGAAAGAGATTTAAGTACACCCACCAAATAATTGGGGACGAACGTTATCACTTGCTACTCTCAGATGGGGCCCATCAAACCATTGAGAAGACTGATGACTAGTATCATAATAAAAGCTGTAGGACATGAGCTTCTGAAAATTATTTACTTACTTCCCTATGATTACACGTCAAAGTACCCCCTTTGCTTTTACAGCAAAGAAAAAAGAAAAAAAGAAACCGAAAATAAAAACAGTGCAAGACATTTTCAAATCATTTTAGATGTCTAGATCGTGTTAACCCAATGCTTCGGATTTAGCTGTAATAGCGATACAGTCCACCGGATCAGTAGGTTAGTAGAGCATATTTCTAGCACGGGGAAGAACGCCACAGCACAGAGACCGTACTTATGAAGATGGAAAATTTTATTCAGTCTGACACAAACAGATTATTTAAAAATTGCAATCGTGCAGTCGCTGAGTGTCCACAACAAGCTACCCATGTTGTAACACCGTTCCAAAAAATTGCAACGCCGTTCCTAAGGAACGCTACATTATGCAGGTACTAACCTAGTATGACAGCGAAACGAGATCAACGAAAACTGTCGTGCTTCATATCTTCATTGTAAATTATTTAACTGACATGCCAGTGTGTGCTTCTTGTGCACGTAGCTCCACTCTGACTGACAATCGAAACAAGATATAAAGGCATTGAGGATTAGGAAAGCAGATGGGTATCTCCTGGAAAATTACTTACTTGATGTACAGTCTTCATATTTACGCAACAAAGAAGCTGTGACAATGTTAACATGCGACATAGTAACAAAAAATTCTGATTATTGTTACACACCTTTAAAACTAACTCAGTCAGTCAGCGATTGATTTGATGTCGCATTTTGTCTTTCATGAGTACAGCAAGATTAAACAAATAATAATAGATGCTTTCGTCAGAAGTGTGATGCATATTATCTCTTGTATTACAAAAAGCCGGCCGGCGTTGGGATGGGATGAATCTCTTAGACCTACAGGTAATCGGAAAAATACGAGCACGACGGTTAAGCCTTTTAAGGATATTACATTTTCGTTGGGTGGGGGATTTAATCGTTGCCCTCAACGTAGTTTTTTCTTTTGATTCTACCTCAGACAAGAGTTTAATCTTGGTTACATTCAAAGAGGAGTGATTGCTTACTGCTGTTTTCCTTTCTTTTGAAATTGACGTCTTTTTTACTGCATATAGGAAAGTTCCTCAGATTTGCTGTTACAAGAGATCACTTTTCATATAGGGATATTTCATTTTAAATTGAATGCTCCACAATTTTTTATATCTGTCCTTCACAGATAACGTATGAAAGAGTAAACAATTCATTTCGTAGCGTTTGTCAGCAAGTTCAGTGTTTTTAATACCTTAAACGTATATGTGCTTATTGTTATTATGTAGCAAATGAAAAACTTTTTCTAAAAATGAAAAGACCACTGAAAACTGGCTTGACTTTTCGGACTAGTTCTACATGGATGTATTTTAGAAGTTCCCGTTTTGGTACATTTTTATGCTCTACATCGTTTGCAAGTATAGCTGGATAATTACAAAATACTAAATACAGTAATAGAATACGAATTGTGAGGTCACTACATACTCGAATCAATACACTGGGGATTTCTCACTTCATCTGCAATGTGCTGTGCTCTTATTACACATCTTAAGCGTTCCATCGTTTACTTTAACGGTATTGTCGCCCCTCTCTCTAATGAAGTTACAAGAAAGCCTCCAAAGACTCCTTTCTACGTCCGATTCTGTGTTTGCTAGGAAATGTTTTGCATAATTCACTACTTTTAACCATAATGTACGTGTTAACGCAGTACCATTAGTTCTGTTATGGGTGAATAACGTATCCAAATGACTTCAATATAGATGGGTAACATGTGTTTACACCGTTTAGTCGAATGTAGCCGGGTAGCCATATGTATTACGAAATTGATCACAACATTTAACGACAGGTGGACCCGCCAGGTTTGCAAGGCGAGGAATGTTCAGAGGTCAATAGGAAGAAGGTGACACCAGAATGGGCAGGCCAGAAGAGATGAGTGGCTTCGGACGTGGACCAACCACTGAGTATCAAATCCAACAGGACCGTTATGGCCCCCCTAAAGCTTCTCTAGTCTGCTGTAGATTAATAGGAAAGTAGGAGAAAAAACCACGAATAAATCAAGAATAAGAAGGTAACATGTACTGCGTCACATGGTTTGTTTTGCATGTGACGTATCGTTGTCACAATAGTATGAAATCAGTGGAAAGAATCACTTGGAAGGACTATAGCGCTACCAGCTGTCCAGCTACACAATGACTGTGTGTACGGAGTGCTGTTCCTCAAAAGGCCACAGATTTCTGTAGTCAATGCTATGTAATGCTTGACGTGATATGAATAACGATTCCACTGGAGAGATAATGACTAGCAACAAATGATTAGGAGTGTTGACTCACGCAATGCCCAGTGGCAAACAGACTGAAGGGTTTGGGTTTAGCGAATGCCTGGAGAACGTTAACTGCCATCAATCACACGTAGTGCTACTAACGTGATAAGGTGGTGGTGCTGTTACGCTTTGCGTCGCTGGTGGCTGGTTGGGGAGGGGGTCATGGTTATGTTGTGGTTCGCTTGTTGTGCTTAAAAAAACGGTAAACGTGGATGGATATAAAAGTATTTTCAGCGTTGTGTTCTGTCTACAGCAGAGGAACTGTTAAGAGATGAGGGCTGTATCACCATGAGAATGCACATCGTCGTAAATGATCACAAGTGAGACATTGGTTAGTGTCCAATAACTTTTCTGAAATGGACTGACCTGCACAGAGTCCCGACCTGAATCCAATGCAACACCAGTGTGATGAGAGAACACCAGCTTTGCTCCAGATCCCAGAGTCCATCATTACTGCCTCCTTTTGTTCCGGCTCTGGTAAAATATCTGGTTGACGTTCCTTCTTAGACATTAGGACACTTCATTGAATGTGTCATCAGAAGAGTAAAAGCCATCATAATGACAAAAGGCGGACACATCCCATATTGATGTCAGGTTACAGGTATCCAGATGCTTTTGATCAGTTAGTGTTGCAAGATAGCAAACTACCTCCGAAGCATAGCTCGATAAAAAATGTCCGCTCAGCCTGTGACTACATGATGCAGTTCCTTATTAAAGATACAGATTGATTAAAGAAACTGTTACAAACTGACGTGGGACATCTGGCAGTCAACAAGGATCAATGACCGAAAAGGAACCGGGGGTCGCAAAGGTCATTCGTCGCTCCTAAATGGTGTAGCAGTTATTTAGTCCCCATACTGCAAATGGACTCCCACTATTGATGAAACTAAAAAGTTGGTCCAGATGCACTGAGACTCGCCTGACATCCTGCTGCATCCACAATCCGGCCCGGTAGGTCTTCTGCGATGTAACGTGAGTTTCTATGCATAGCCCTTCACTTACCGCACAGGAAAAATTCGTTTGAGAACAGATCGTGTGATCTTTGTGGCTATGGGACAGGCCCATCGCAACCAATCCAGCGGCCATGAAAGGTTGCCTGCAGATGTACCATCACCTGTCTGGAGAAATGTTTAGGGCCTCCATCGTGCTGAAATCGAATGCGGCGACAAACAGGCATTGGAACATCTCGCGTGATTACAAAATAAGAGCGACAATGAAGTCGGTCCACTAGAATGTACAGCCCAATGAAACAGATTCCGACTATGCCATCTCACAGGTGAAAGGTAATTTGCGCTGTGAGGCATGTGTATGTGTAGTACATGGGTTGAAAATCGCAGACGTAAGCAGGTTATGAACTTCCATCACACCGACGAGTGAGAACGCAGCATCATCGGTGAAGAGGACACTCGTTGTGGAGCTTCCGTCTCATGACCGTAATGTCATCTCTTGGCGTTCTCAGCGCCGTTATTGATTCTTACTGCGTGCCCAATGTGCTACATCAGTCTGTAAACGCTTCTTTTTCTGTAACACCCTTTAATATGCAATGAAAACCCCACTCACTTTAATGAAAATTAATTACTTCAATGATACCAGAATGGGCCTTACATTTGAAATGTATAACAGGAAATGGGATAGAATTGCTAAATATTTAAATTCAGTGTTCAGTGAAATTACATTTACTTTTTCTGTCCGAACTCAGATCGGCAAGATGAAGTAACATGATGTCACAAAGTCTGACGGGAAAATGATATAATACCACATATAAATGTTGATACAGTTAAATAGTACAATACAAAGGTGAAATAGTACAATACAAAGTAGGAAGACAGTATTGGTAATGAGTAAGCAAATGGGTAATAACATACTGCATTTAATAAACAACCATGTAATTTATTATTCGCAGCTAGTAGCATGAGTGGTTATACAAATCTGATACTGCAGGTGCCAGACGCACGTGACCGCAGTGGATGAGTCCCAAACATCAGTTGTAAGGCGGCAAGATGTCCCCCAGTTCAGATGCACTTCTGCTTCCGCAGCTCATCAGCACGAAACTTTCTAAGACTGGGGCGAGCGCCAAAAGTGCTCAATGAAAGCCAAGACCCGAAACAACTTCACTCCAAGAGAGACTACCTCTTAATCCCCTGAGACTAATCCACTTCTCAGTTCCAGAGTTCCTTATTATGTTTCCGTGCAAACTCCTCCGCCAATTGGAGGGCTAGCTTCAAAGCTACTGCGCAGTGGCTAGTTAAATAACAAGTTAAATCCCCGACCACGGATATTTTCTAAATGAACCACTGCCTGAGTTCCCACATACAGCGAAACAAACGTTATTCTCAGGGGCGTTGCCAGACCGGAGATTTCTGCCCCACAAAACAGAAAACAAAACAAAGCCCAAAATGGCAACAGCCCCTCATGCAGTATAGAACGATACTATCTCGGTAAACATATTTTCAGCCACCACTTTAGGAAGCACCGTTTTAGCGAATTACTGAATTTTTGTTTCTGCAGCTGGGGGGGGGGGAGTCCTCTGGAAAACAGTGGATGGTCTGGCCAAAACGCAAGCAGTTTCATTCTCTACGTTTCTTTAGGGACCCCTAGATCCATAAGCACTATAACTTGCACAACCTACTGAAACTGTCATTTGGACACCTGGTAACGGAGCGCTCGGCCACAGTGTTTATTCTAGGGCGGCGAACTCATTCTGGAATATGAATCTCTTCCTCAGGACATCCATCAAGTAAATTGCTACCAACTTTCCCCTTCCACTTGTTCCTATATTTAACGCAGAATCACGAACCTAGGCTGCATTCGGTGTTGCTGAAGAAAACATGCAGTCTACCGACTTGAATCAAATGGAAATTAAAAGTAATAGAGGGAAACTCCGAATGAATCATGTAACAACTCCACGAATCAAATTAATATCATGAGCACAGTAATTAATTTCTAAAATTAGTATGTCAACATGGAGAAATTTATGAAAAGGGCAGGAAGCACCACACCCTCAAGCTGTGCCTCTAAATGTATGTGGGTTTTCGACCCTTACTTCGAGTGCTGCCGACTGTTTTACAACGTATCTTAAACATATCTGTCGCTCTTCAGTTAATCGCGGTTTCATGAAATTTCATTGTGAAAAACCGCGTATGACTGCTAAATTACATCTCCATGCTAAGTAACAGTTAATTAGCACTTGATCATGAATGTCCAACAGTGAAACAACTGAGTCTGTGTTCTGAATGGTAAATAACAGATTCAGTGCTTTTTTTTTAATTATCACTCTTCTCACTGGCTTAATGAGGTCTGATATGAATTCTCCTCCTGCGTCCACGTACTACCATGTCCCTTCATCTTGTCAGCATTTTCTGTATGTTCCCTTCTCCGCCGATTTTGTAGAGAAAACCTCCTCATTCTCTATGTTATCAGTCAACCTGATTTTAACGTCCTTCTGTAGCACCACATCTCAAACGTTTCGATTCGCTTTTGGTCTGAGATTCCCACTGTCCATGGTTCACTACCACATAATGTTGTGCTCCGAAAGCACATTCTAAGTAGTTCCCGTGTAAATTACCACACATTGCAATTAGCGCGTCTAATGACTTCTTTAAGGCGTAAATGGAACCTAGAAATCTGTTATCTTTTCTCCCAAAATCATTAACGACAGAATCTTTCTCAGAATATCTTTGTCCTCTAGAGACAATTTGGTGCACATTTCGATGCTACCTTTCTTCATGGTGATATTTTTTCTATCAGGTTTATCCTTCGTCCTTAAAAACCAAAATCTTGCGCATTAAGAGCCTGCAACTTTTGGGAACAAGAAATGCATACAGTGTGATAGGTCCATTGGTCATGGTGTGCTTATTCATAGTGATTTTGTATGTGATCTACAGATGCTACAGGGGTTTTGTTATAAACGCAGTTGATATCCGATTGAACTATGCCAGCGCCATCTAGCGGGCCAACCATAGCGCCATCTGGTTTCCCCTTTGAAGCTAGACGAGTTTCGTTTTTTGTAGTTTTTTTCATTTGATGCTTATTTCGTGAGATACTGGCCCGGTCACTATCAATGGACCACCCTGTATATGATGCCACGTTATCTATTGCGTATTACCATTTTGAAAATAGTTTCAGTAATTAACTACAAGTAAATCCAATTAGAGTTACTTGTAGAGTACTTCAATTCATTTAATGTGGATGTCATGGGTGGCTCTGGTTCGAGTTAGTTGTGGTTAGTTACTCAAACTATTTTTAAAAATGGTGTTACAAAATAGATAACGTGGCGTCACAAGTTCGTTCTCCTTTTAGCTGTATCTGTTTTCACATAATCAGGTTTTGTACCTGGATAGTATTATCTCAGTCTTTTCGTAAAGTCGCAATTTCCCACTGATAATGTTACTTATTTCTTGTATTCTCTTAAACGAATCATATTAATGAATCGAATGTATATGTCTTAGAAAAATATTGCTATCATATTTAGTGTCATTTCCAGCAGAAGGTTGGCGTTTACTACCATTCATTTGATATCAATTTTGACAAAACTGATTTGTTTACATGTTGCATTTTCGAAACTGGTTAAAGGAGAGCATTTACCAATCTTAAGATTGTAACTGTGCCACTGACAGATAATAAAACTGGTTGATTATATATTTACAGAATCAAAGTAACACGACCATGTCCAAATTTCTTGAAATAAAAATAAACAGCGTCACTGTGATACATAAAATTTTCATTATGATGCAGCACGCCATCTTATCCAAACTAAAAAACTAGCAACTGCTATTTAACTGAAGAAACTACTTCCAAATATGACTCGCATTTCTGATTCGACTAAAACAACCCAGCATAACACTGTTTCACAACAGCATATCTGTTACAGTGTGATCGACAATATATTAATTCAGTCTGTTACCTTACAAAAATGTCTTAGGATTAATTTCCTGTTCAATGTTTAGTCACTTGGCATAATCACGCTGTAACAGCATGAGTTCTCAGAAATGATAAATTCACAAAGTTACATGTGTAGCATTTGAACAACCGAAATAAAATGTTCAAACGTACCTACGTTCTGTATTTTAATTTAAAAAACCTACGTGTTACCAAGGGCTCATCTAAAATTGTAAACAATATGTTTCTGACTATTACAGCTCCATCTATCACAAAGCGATAAAAATGGTCCAACAAAAACATTCCTATTTCTTTACGTACTATGCAAATATGTAATAAGAAATTGGTGTTCCTATTTTTAAAAGAACGCAGATGATATCCGTTTGACCTTTGGCAGCGCCATCCAGCGGGCCAAACATAGCGCCATTCCGTTCCCCCTTCCAGCTAGAAGAGTTTCGTTCTTTTTAGTTTCTTTCGTTTGAGGCTTGTTTCGTGAGTTATTTGGCGCGGTCACCATCAATGGACCACCATGTATATTTTCTGTGTAATGAATATGGTCAGGTACATCATACCATCATACACAGAAAATATATTTACTTTAAACTGGAACATGCTTATTTCTTATATTTCACGGTTTTCATTCATTATGTCCCTCTACTCCTCCTCCCATCCACTCAGCCATTGGCATCTTTGTTCTCCCCTCTCCTCTCCCCCCCCCCCCCCCCCCCACCTCACCGTTCTTCACCTCTTGGCAGGTCCCCAGACTCACACACGCTACGTGGACATTCGCTCGCCGGAGATCATCGCCATTAGTGTCTCGTGTGTGTCGTCGTGTGTAGTGTTCACCTTCACACTCCATCGTTCACCAGTGCCATCGACATCTTCAGTGTTTGTGCGTCGTGTCAACAGTTTGTAGTGTGGATCGTCATCGAGTGTGAACGGCTTCATGTTTTTTATGTTCATGTGTCTACTGTTTTTTCCCCGCCGTTTTGTTCCAACTCATGTGTCTTCTCTGTTTTATCATTGTAATATCTTTGGCTGAAGAGCGGCGTATTGTGCTTCTACCAGCCTACCTTTTTTTATACAGGTATTAAAATCACAATAAAGAAAAAAATCATTTTAGAAGCTGTAAACATGGCAATTGAATTTATTCAGCACAGACTTGTAAGTCGTTTTATATATATACAGGGTGTCCCAGCTATCTTGCCACCCAAAATATCTCTGGAACAATAACAGCTATTGGAAAACGACTTTCACCGGTATCAATGTGGAGCTGGGACCCATGAATGTACACATTTGGAAACATTCTAAAACGAAAGCATATGTGTTTTTTAACACAAACAACTTTTTTTAAAATGGATCTCGTATATTTTTTCTTCCGCAATCCATAGCATGACAAAGCACATACACAATGGCGTTGATTGCATCGCAATATTCCCATTACATCCCGAGATATTAAGACGCGAAGTTGACGCTTGAAACACCCGACTTGCGCTGCTAGTTCACATCCTGAGGCTCAGGCGTGAACCCCATGCTGCCCGTAATCGCGATGTGATTGACATGCGTAATCACACTTCCATACTTATCAAGAGGTCCGAAAGGAATAATGTGGTCTCCTCATTATGTATGGAGGAAACATTTATCTGGTGGAACCTCAAAGAATTGCTATGTTACTCAGGTACAAATCTAATTACCTAAGCTCATTTAGTGCTTTACAGATGAACAGAAGAATTACTGTCCAAATAGTCACCTAAAGGTGGGACTAAGTACCTGAAATTCATCGCTACGAAATATATTTATTGTTGTGACAGGTTGAAGAATGATTTCGTTGCTTTAATAGGTTAATGAACAGTGTTTCACATTGGGCAATAAAACGTGGATACGTCGAAATTCATATAAGTTTTCAAACTTTCCTCCACTTTTCAGCAACATCCTAATCTACATACATACTTCAAATGTGCTGTATGGTGCGTGGCGAAAGCTACCCTGTGTCACTACAGATCATTTGGTTTCATCTTCCACTAGTAAATACCCCGTGTAGGAGCCGTAATTTCCCTTATCTTATTTTCGTGGTCTTTACGTTGGCGACAGTAGAATCGTTCTGCAGTCAGCTTCAAATGTCGGTCCCTTAAATAATCTGAATGGCGTTCCTCGAAAAGAATGTCGCCTGCCCTCCGGGGATTGCCATTTGAGTTCCTGAAGCATGTCCGTAATATTTGAGCGCTGTTCCAAACTGCCGGTAACAAAAGCAACAGTCCGCTTCTGAATTGCTTCGATGTCTTTCTGCAACAAAATCAGGCAGCACTGAAACATTGGTCGTATCAGTGTCCTAGTCGTGGTATCCTTTACAGATGATCGACACTTTCGAAGAATTCCCTCAATAAACCAAAGTCGACCATTCACCACCCCCACTCTAATCCTTGCATGCTCGTTACATTTAGTATCTCTTTGCAACGTTACGCCTATATATTTAAATGTCGTGACTGTGTCAAGTACCACATTACCAATTCTGTATTCAAACATTCCCGATCATCTCGTTTAACTTACATTTTTACACATTTACAAGTAGCTGCTACTCATTACACCAATTAGAAGATATGCCTAAATAATCTTGCATCCTCTAACAGTCGCTCAACGGCGCCCATCTTCCGTTACACCCACATTACCATCAGCAAACAACATCACATGGCTGCTCATCCTGTCCGTCAGATAGTTTACGTGTGGAGAAAACAGCAATCGTCCAACTGCACTTCAACCACATTTGTTCTTCCCTACATCGTAACTCTTGATCTTATATCTTAAACATCTTTGATTCATAAATTGTTCCGCACTACTAGCTCATGCAATTGACCCTCAAAGCCTTTGATATGCACAAAGATGAAAGGAGTGGCTGAGACAAGGCAGCCTGCAGCGCGTGGACGCGTAGCTCGGCGAGCCCTTTGTGTGGGGACTCGGCCGGCGCTGGTTACGGCGGCGGCTAATGTTATCTCTCCCCGCCAGGGCGGCGCCCACACCGGCCGATGCGCCTGACGAAATGTGTTTCTGCAGCTCCCTCCGATAACTGAACAAAAATATGTAAACGCGGTTGCGGTACTGTTGTGGAGCTCACATTGCAGAGCCCAAAGGAAAGAATGCATAGTGACACCGCCCAAAGAGAGGCGCTCTCTCTCTCTTGTTGGAAAAGGACAAACCAGCATACCATCCTCAGTATGTGGAAAACATCTGAATAAAATGCAAGTACCTATACACTGGATTTGTGGGGTGGTGGTACGCCAATGCCAGCCAACTAAATGTGTAATGATCAAAGGAATGGGGGTACCTGATCCAGAGATGCGCGTAGTAGTTCGATCATAATTTAACATTTCTTTTTTCCTTAAAACAATCTTAAATAGAAGTTCCCTACCAGGAGGAGTGACTACCAGATTAAATTTGTCGATTATTAATAATTAAGAAAGCATCAAAACAGTCATTACAACTGCATCAAAGAATTCTTTTGAAAGTTCACCAACCACGCAAAACACATTTAAAGAACAAAATATCCACGGGTGTACTGCCGGTCTATAGTGTCCAACGGGCACAACATTTCGGCGATCAAACATGTCGCCATCATCAGGTGAACTGACGGACTGAGCTCCTGTGAACGTGCCGGCACAGAGATCCGTACGCTATGGCTGCTCAGGGGGAACTGGGTTCGGTCGCGGCGGCGGCCGATTTAAATACCCTCCGCCCGCGGCGCGCTCCCTCCGCCGTCCGCGCCCCGCTCCACGGTCTCGCGGTGGAACAGATTGCGACGGCGTCTGAGATGACATCGGTGTGATGGCTCTGTCCGCCGTGGTCGTCACAACTATGCGTTTGCTCGATTTACTCTTGATTAACTTTCTAAAAATAGTAAAACATTATTACCCCAATTAATCTTATTAAAAATATTTAACCTCTAAGTAGAACTGAACCTGGAGAATATTAATAGAAAACAGCCGAAAAAGAAATGAACTCAGGAACCAATGTGCCATAGCTAGCGATGAAATTAGAAACTAAGCACTAAGTAGCAGATACTGACACCTGCCTCACTAGCTGGATTATAAAATGCTGTAACTCAACTTACTCATAAATAGCAAAACATGGACAGCAATACATTCATATCCTAATTAAACACAATACCTGCAAATGAGTATGTTACAGTGAAACTTCATCCAGACCATTCAAAACCAACTTCAACTATATTATGATGCATAACATAGCAGCTTCTCAGTAGGTACTGCCCTCTTCACACAATACACCGGCCTACTCGCCATCAGAACCCGACACATAGCCAAGTGTGGCCACACTGTCGTCCTCATCTGAATGACACTGCGAAGTAGATCAGTCGACCGGAAATATTCTACAGCCGCTGGGGGTGCAGCGGTGGTCGGCTAGTCCGGCAAGCGTCCTCCCAGAACTTAGGCGGCGCTGCACTCGTTGAGTGGGAATATAAATCCGCGAGTACTGGTGACGGAAATGAACCGTCACAATGTTGCCTCCCTTAGACAAAAATGCCCCTTGATATAGGGAACGAACGCTGAAACGTGCACGAAATACATCAGTCTTTGGGTTACAGCACAATATCATCCTATTAAGACTATCACAAATTGCTTCTAGATGCAATCTTTCTCACACACAAGCATGCTTAGAAGAGGGCCCGGTTGTGATGACAAAAAAAAAAAAAGGTTCAAATGGCTCTGAGCACTATGGGACTCAACATCTTAGGTCATGAGTCCCCTAGAACTTAGAACTACTTAAACCTAACTAACCGAAGGACATCATACACACCCATGCCCGAGGCAGGATTCGAACCTGTGACCGTAGCAGCCCCGCGGTTCCGGACTGCAGCGCCAGAACCGCACGGCCACCGCGGTCGGCTCTGATTACACGGATAGTGGCCAGATACAAAGCACTTAGCACAGCAGCACGCTAATCTTTACATGAAATAATTCACAAATAAGCTCTTACTCAACAGATTTGGGCAATTTATGCTGACTGTCGTGTACTCCACACCTGAAAGGCTTAGTTTCTCAAATGTGGATTCCTGACGAGCAATGTGACCAATGTCAAGAAAATGTAGGATATGAAACAGGCCCACAAATATAGGCCAGAGTCTCCCTATTATCTTATTCTGCTGCTGGTTTACTGCTGTATAATTTTGAACCCAAACACTGTCACATGACTTCAAAGTGGCGGGCTTCTTCCCAGCACGGTAGCGGCATTGTGATTTCTCATGAGCGATTTCATGATTTGCTCTGAACTTGCGTTAGCTTTCTTGCAAACAAATCATTCAGTGTTCATACATAGCAGAATGGAGAGTTTTGCTCTAAAGACAAACAGCGAAGCTGCTGGTGTCTCTCTATAGGTCCCATGCATGGCGGTACTACATGCAAATCCCGAGAGAGCAGGGAGGTATGCTAACTCTTATGGTTCACACTATGGAAGACAGCGAGCACCACAGGCAGGTTACTGTTGGTATACTCTGCGAAAGACTGGTTAAGATAATATGCCACAGTCAAGCTATGGCTAATACCTCCATTGAAAGAGAAGATAGAGAAGGATGCTGAGGCATAGTTCCTTCCATTATTCGTAATCAGCAAATGTTGACTGGACACATCTGATGGTAATACTTGGCGTAGAACATCGCATTGCGGTTAACCAACAAAAACATGTAAATACAAAAAAAAAAAATTCAAATATGTGTGGAATCTTATGGGACTTAACTGCTAAGGTCATCAGTCCCTAAGCTTACACACTACTTAATCTAAACCATCCTAAGGCCAAACACACACACCCATGCCCGAGGGAGCGCTCGAACCTCCGCCGGGATCAGCCGCACAGTCCATGACTGCAGAGCCTGAGACCGCTCGGCTAATCCCGTGCGGCCATGTAAATACATCCATGCCCAAAAGTGTTTACCGGTTCTCCTCTAATGAATGTGGTAATCAACATAGTTCCTTCCGCTGGCAGCTTAACTACCTCAGATGACACAAATTTAAGCCAAATTTTAATCACTGGTTTATTTATAGCATACATCTCAAAGCTGAGAACTAATCCATTGGTTTCCTTGTCCATTCCCTTCTATATATCGTGTTCCTTGACCTTCATTGTGGCCTTAAAGGCCCCAGTGGCCATCTATGGGAGTTCCGTTATAATATTTAAAGAACAGAGGTACTAAATCTTTCGGTAAAACTATTTCATCCTTACACCTACCCTGTATGGTACAACACATGATGTTACCTTTTAGAATTTATGGCTTAACGAGTTCCCCTCTTGATTCACTCCTTCAGGTGACCTAACTCCAGATCAGCATCCTGCTGCTCCCCAGTGTCTTTAAAAAGAAACGCACAACAACTCAGAATAGGACAAGCCATATGATCCTGTATTAAAGCTCCTTAACTTCACACACCTATTCACTTACGCCATCAAACATAAGGCTGTCACTGCCCCGAAATTTGCTTACCTTAAACTGCGGTTAGTCATGCAGTCTAACGCACAGCTTTCCGGAGTTGGAAGGAGCGCCTGGTCCCCGGCACGAATCCGCCCGGCGGACTTGTGTCGAGGTCCAGTGATCTGCCCAGTCTGTGGATGGTTTTTAGGCGGTTTTCCATCTGCCTCGGAGAATGCAGTCTGGTTCCCCTTATTTCGCCTCAGGTACACTATGTCGGCAATTGCTGCGTAAGCCTCTCTGCCGTTTCATGGCCCCCGGTTCACATAAAATACAATACAATACAACCTTAAACTCAATGGCTGAGATACTAACTTCACACCTACACACTTACAATGTATCTAGTAAGCCTTGATCTAACCAAAACCCAGCTAAGGGCTTGGTTGTCCATCACAGTAGCACAATGTTAGAAATAGATTTAGAATTTTTGAGTGGCAAATAAAGCCGTCAGGGCCTCTAATTCATATATAGAATACTTCACTTCTAGGGGCGAGGTGGTTCATGATATGAAAACTGTAGGAGTCTTACACCATTATCCTCCCTAAAAGCATCCTCGCATGCCCTGACATTGATACATCTGTTTTAATTATGAGCTCCTTACAGAAGTCAGGCACGGCCAGCACTGGCGTCCAGCCCAAGGCAGTTTTCAAACTTTGGAATGCTGCTTATTGAGGAATATAACCAGCTGTGAAAAATTACAAATAATTTTTCCGGAAAAATTGACCTTGCCTACAAATTATGCTAGCTACTTTTCTCATATTTTTTGCGGGTGCGACTGACAGAACAGCCTTTGTATAACTCTGATCTAGCCTCATACAATTAGCTGATATTTCGGATTGCACAAACTTCACATTTGATGGTTAGACAGTGAGCCCAGCGTTGTGAAGACATTCTAGTACTTCTCGAACATGTTTCACATGTTCACTGTAACTTCAGCAGGAGATTACCAGGTTGTCCACGCAGTAAGAAACACAATGAAACTTATGATCAGAAAAAAACCTTCTTTAAAATATTGGACAGCACCACAGCCCCTGTCGACAACCCTAATGGAACCCTGTAGTGCTCATGGGTTTGTAGTTGGTGGTAAAAGCTATTAGGTTTCGGTTCTTCAGGTCGAGGAAATTGTTAACAAGACTGATACAGGTAGAGATTAGTAAACGTCTTTGCTTTCTGAAACCATCAGAAACATGTGTGCGAACTGGGTAGCGATATCGACTGAAGAATTACCTTTTTATTTAATAGGTGGTAGCGCACCAAAGGACGTATGTTTCCTTGGATCTTGGGTACCACAAAAAAGAAATAAGAATATTGTGACCTAGATGGTCAAATGACTCCCTGCCTCAGCATTTCGTCTATTGCGATTTTCAGCTGCTTTATGCGAGGTAGGGAGACCCAACACGGCAGATGTCTTACTGAGATATTGCATGTTCTGTCCAATGTACTTCCCCACTTACTTCGCCGAAGTGACTGGACAACACTTAAACCAAACTAATTACATCTTTGGTGCTGCCAACCAGACTGTTTGGCGTTCCTTCTACCCACACTCACTGTGAGTACTCTGGTTGGCCCTTATATTGTTAGACGAAGCCTAAATGGCTAACAATTGTAACTGCACCATTACAAGTAATGGTGTGATATATGTAATGCAACACGGTTTTACTCAAGTCTCAGGATGGTCACAAGCAACCAAAATTAATAAACTCATTACAAATAACCATTGTGATCGAAGACTGTAGTTATAATAAAGCAAATTTCTGAAATGATAGGAATAGGTATTTTAGAATCTTTTAGCCAGATACCAGCGAGAAACCATTACGTTCTGACATTATTGGTCATTTCTCGTGATTCAATGGAATGATCGCAAATCTGAACCAACAAGCAACTACAGTGGCACAGGCTACGGTGAACAAATAGTGTTTAAGTTTGCTGTCCCTGTAGGAGTTAACATATTCTCGTACTTCGTGAAACCATTATTTCAAGTATTACTAGTTCGGAAACTAAGGATTGGGTACGACTGCAAACACGAACTACTATAGCACATTTCACATGTCTGTGGGCATTTTAGGGGGCTTCAGATTCAATGATAAAACTATTAGCAGCGATTGCTAAGAAAACAGCAAAGAAAGATAGGAAGAACGAGGGCAAAAACGCCATCTATGTGAAAAATACTATACGGATTAAGGGAAGGTAGGGTGTGGTGCATCAGAGAATTTTGTTTTGCATAAGTAGTGCGTGGAATTGTTTTAGGACATTGCAACTTTAATTAAGGCGTAATTATGTTACAGGTAGGATGGGCAGGATTCAATTGCTATGCCGTATAGCTTATTGGGTAGAAACTAAGGGCGGAGTACGCTTGTTACATTAATTTTTTTTTTGTTTTGCGTCACAATTTCTTTTATTGTATGTTCACATGAGAGGGGATTCCGGTCTTTCGAAATGAGGAGACAGAGCAATCAAAGATTCCTGTTCCTAGGTTCCTGCACATCAGAGTATGGGGGTCAAGACAATAATAAACCTATCGGTGCCACAGCTCTTCACCGGGGCAGGGGAAAGAGTGCTGCAGGACCAGCATTTGGCAAGTGGAGCAATGTTCTCCAGGCAAAAGGATGTTATGCTTACTGCTGAACTCTGATGATAACATATAATGTATGGGTATAACTGACTCAATGTTAAGCTCTTAAGCTCACAGCAAGCTGAAAACATGATTTCTACATAGACAGGCAAGTGTTTCAAAATAAAGTTTTGCTGAGAAAGAAAGATGTTGATATAACTCAGTCTGTAAACAGCTGACACAGTGCAGAACCGAACCAGACACCAGCTGATACCGCAAACACCACGGTGTCGCACCAGGAAGGCTCCAGCTTGGGGCAAGCACGCTACAGTCAGACAAGAATCTCAACTTCCAGAACGGAATTGGCAAATGTTGCCGACAACAATAACACAGCCTAAGAACAAACAAATTACACAAAGATAACTCCAGAATCTTCTAACGTCAATCACAAAAATGACTCCTTTAGAAGCTCATGCTAAGAAGCGAAAAAATTATTCAGTTAGCTGCGAATCTAGAAATGCATTTACTCGTTTTAACATAACAAGGAGTCGAATACAAGAAAAAATTACAACACCACTCGGTAATACATCCCATAGACCAAAGACGACTGTAACCAGACAAAACAAAGTGTAAAAATTGAAACCCAGAAAACAATAGAAAATGAAAGGCCTTACCAATAAAAATCTGGCAAAGCGCCTGTAATGCAGTCAGTATCTTAAAGGGTACATAAGCCTTATCTCTATAATTGATGGTATTTACCATAAACTTTTAGCAGCCAAGAAATATATGAAGGTCTTAAGCACAATATGATCTAAAACAATTGAAACACATATTAATAATAGCCTCTAAAATCACAATCTTTCATTTCAAAGAAAGCACATATTTCAACAAAATAATAAAAGAGATGCTGAAAGGTAACCCTCAGGGACTATATAGATCATTCAGAATAAAGTAAAATTTACAAGCAACACTTCTTTTATTAAATGAGACTTAAATTATGCTATACAAGTTATTGATTGAAAACCGTAAACAACGAGCAGATGGTTAAAGACTACAATAGACAAGGATCCTGGGTGGCAGAAGTGTGTCAAATACTCTGGCCCTGAGAATGCAGATAACGCAATCTGAATCGATCTGACGCTGAGCAGACTTTGACTGATCAAATCTACTTTAGTTTCACTACATAGGTGTGAGATGAGAGCTAGTGGCGATTGAGATCTGTACACCCTGACAATGCCGGAGCAGCAGTACGTTACCTGAAGCCCGGTGTGGACGAACAGTTCTAGGCGCTTCAAAATGGCTCTGAGCACTATGGGACTTAACATCTATGGTCATCACTCCCCTAGAACTTAGAACTACTTAAACCTGACACAACACCCAGCCATCACGAGGCAGAGAAAATCCCTGACCCCGCCGGGAATCGAACCCGGGAACCCGGGCGTGGGAAGCGAGAACGCTACCGCACGACCACGAGATGCGGGCCCTAGGCGTTTCATTCTGGAACCACGTGACCGCTACTGTCGCAGGTTCTAATCCTGCCTGGGGCATGGATGTGTGTGATGTCCTTAGGTTAGTTAGATTTAAGTAGTTCTAAGCTGTAGGGTTCTGAAGACTTTACATGTTGAAAGTCCTATAGTGTTCAGAGCCAGTACGTTACCCTGTTTGCTTCATAAGGCACTGTTAACTGGCAGCTTGCGAGATGTGAGCGGTGGAGGTGAGACGTGAAGTGGCATCTGTCAATCCATCGGAAACGAAAGAAAGGCAAAAATCTCTCGGTCTAGCGATCAGACCGACAGATCGTAATTTACTCTCTGCCAGAGAACTCTAATCACGGTAGTTTTCGGTGTGTGACACATCCGTTCGTTGGTCGTACCAACGACCAATTTAGCTCACTTATACGACAAGTTTGAAGTTACACTGTCGACACAGTAAGAACTTCACCACAGGCTCCCCAGACTAAACTATTCATAATTGAAGTTAGCCTCAGGACAGGTCCGAACCACCAAACACACATCCCAGAGCTTCGACCACAAGTGCTTTTACCAGACCGAATGCCAGCACCTGAGTGCTACGCACCTCTTCAAAAATAAAAAAAAGCCGTTTTCCCACAAAGTGCAAGAAACGACCTCGCCTTTACGCCGTCTTGAGCCAATCACAGGTCTCTAGAGGCGCTAAAACTCCCCTCCCACACAACAGCACTATCTCACGTCGAACCAGGGCAATAGTTACGAAACCTGCGTCTCTTGAAAAAGAAGAAAACCGCCAATTATTGGCTGCCTTAAATTTTAGCGGAGTTGGAAGATGATTTTCTCCAAAGTCGTGTCGCTTCCCACGGCAACGAGCAACTAGATACAATCTTATTATCTGAATCGCCTGTGTATTGGAGCTTGTTAGTCCTAGCTATGAGGTGTAATAAAGATTCTATGTCTAAGTTTTTCTCAGACACCAGAGTTTCGTATTCAACCGAGGCAGCTGATGGAAGTGGTTCACAGGTCTATTTGCAATATTGGAAAACATGAAAACTTGAATTTTAGCTACGCGTGGCTCTCCACACAATTCCCAGTTTATGACTACACTGTGTAGACGTGTTTCTTCATACGGTCTCCCCCAGCGCAGGATTCGGTTGGCACTAAGTCAGATAGCTTGGCATTGTTCTGCTGGAGACCTGTCTCGATGAGGGCTGCTCTGTCCACCATGTATGGCTGGGGGCATGTTTGGTAAGCTTTCCTGAAAGATGGGCCGCCGCCATTTGCTTTCAACTCCCAATAGCCAACATGAATTGAGAACATGGTACTCATGAACAGGCACAAACTGTGACTGGTAGCACTGAAGAACAGCAGTTTGCACCAGAGTGGAATGGCCTCTCACTCAGCGCATGATGTGGCAGAAGTGGAGGCAGACGTCTCTGGCGTTTCCTCTCGTTTCAAGGCAGCATCTGGCGACTCGGCAGCAACCGGCATCTTTTTCAGCTTCTGGCCCACAGCTCGACCCTTGGCCTCATCCTAGTGCAGGAAGCAGTTAGCCATCAGCGACTGGCGAGACAGCGCTGCATTTGACGTGCAACCCACCTTGAGGCGAAGAAATCGATTCAGCGTTAGTCGGATGTAGGGCAGCCCTGCTCTTCCTGTTCACCTTTACATTGGAATGCACGCCTGCCAGCGCGGGACACTGTATTAGCTCGCCTCTTGTCGATGGGACGTCACTCTCAGCTCCCCGCTGAGTCGGTTAGGCTCAGTGCGCGTGGACTGTAATGCTACGTGACTCGTTTGTCCCTCGATTAGTAGCTTGGCGAGATGTTGGCCGCTAGGGGCCGCTAGGGGGCTGCTGTCGGCAAGTGGTGGCGTCCTACTGTCTATGCTGGGTGCACTGGTAGACAACTGCACTCCATGACGTAGGCGTGTCAGCTGGCAAAGCCGGGTCGCAGTGGACGGTCGGGTCCTCCGCTGCCCACTCCATCCGCCCCTCGCTGGCTGGTGTGGACCATGTCGTCCAGTCTGTCGTCTTGGTTCCGGACTCCGCACAATCCTCAACTGTGGTCAAGTGCCATATTCTCTCACAAATGTCATTACCTCAATATAATAAATTTACAGAAAATGTAAATAATGATGAATACAATTTTGTTTACTTTACTTAATGTATTTATTTATTTATTTTATTACTAAGGACACAAACCCAAAAATAAATTTAATGACTGCAGGGCCCTGTTAACGCTGTATGGCGTACATTATGTGGGGTGAGGTGTCTTTGTTTGTGTGTGCACCTGTCTTTGATAGTTTGTCTTTAGTTCTACTCTTGTCATGCTTTCTAATTTTACTCTGGCGCTACCTCTATACCTCCTCCAAACGTGCACACTTCTACCAATACTAAATACAGACCTATTGTACTACCCTCTGCCTTTGTTAATACTACCGAAGCGAAATTTCGTGCATTTTATTCCTTGGTTACCCATCTTTTATTTTTCGATATCTGGTGGTGTTGTCTGCTGACGCTGAAGTGGCCAGGAAGTTGGTCTTCTCACTCAGGTGCTGGCGATTTGTACGAAATCTTTGAATTTTATGACTCTATACACGTAATGTTTCATAGCACAACGATGCCTCCAGTCTCCTCTGTCAGGATAGCAGCTGCTAAAATGAAACAAAAGCATCTGTATTACATATATGCATATATTTTCTCTTCATATCAGTCTCATCCATGGTTCTTCATTTCGTTCCTGCTTTTTATTTCCAGGTCTGGGTTTAACCACTCTAACCTGACTTGCACTTGTCCATGCTACTACCCCTTAGATAATATTTCGCCGACGGAGCTCACAGGGTGGTGGGAAAATTCCAACAGGAGACAGGCTGGATCGTGAGACAGACAATGGCTCCTAAAACACTGAGTCTTAGCGTCGACTGGCGCCATACAAAACACACCCGAAAGGCGAGACACACATGCTCTACGGCACACTTTACCGTCTTGTCACCACGAAAAACCTAAAGTGACGTACATTCGTCCCTTGGGCAGTGTATAAGGAAACACGGAAAGTAAACAGAAACAATTTCATGGAGCATGCTAATGATTGTGAAAACTCTTCTACGAGAATGCTATGACAGAACACGATGCTCAATTGTGGAAATCGAACAACAATTGTTAGGTCCAAACAAATAATAGCAGTACTCAGCTGTTTAGAGTACTCAGTACTGCAACGTGCCTGGTTAGGTATACCACAAAAAGCGAGAATTGGTGATGACGTATACCTGACAACGGAATTTTAATTCAATCTTCCAACTGCAAATGAATGTTGAGGTGAAGATGTCAAAAATACGCAACTCTTTTGACAATGCTCAACAAAGACTCGTGCTGAATACTAATGGAAATGACAAAAATTTAGAAGAAACTCCGATATTGAACAAATGGAAAATTTCTCTAAGCAACACAATATCAGTATTAAATTACTTTAAACATTTCATCCATGGAGACTATTTACATACTGCACCTTCTCTAGCCGTTGTAGTTCTCTTGTATCTTAGTGCTCTCTAACTGGTTAATATCACTCATTCAGACAGTTGCTGTATCATTGTTTTGAGCTGAAACCTCAGCGACTGTGTATCAATTAATGTTTCAATTTTTTTTCTCTGCGTGATCCCTGTGATGGGTTAGGTGGAATCAGTTCCACATGATGGCTACATTGGTCATTCCATTAACCTTGACAGTTGTAAGTCCTGCTATTGCTTTGCTGTTGGTCCCTAGAATCCCATTAACCCTGGTTCGAGTTTCGTTACTCTCTACAGTTTCCGTTTCGTCGGTAGTAGTCGTTGCTGTTATGTTTATAATTTCCTCGTCTTCTCCTATTTTCCCATCGCTGATTGAATTTTGGTTTCGACTCGATCAATGTTTTCCTCCATTTCGTCCATTGTCATTTCTCTCTGGCAAATCTGGCATTTGCGGTCATTATTTCTACTTCTTTCACTAGAGTTGTCAAATTTATTCACGTACTTGAGTTCGCACAGCGCCATGTTGAAAGTTTCGATTCAATCGCTGCATCTATCGATGAGCAATTGCTGGTAACGTAAAGGTTCTTAATGTAGCAGTGCCTTACAATTTCCTTGGGGCTGTACGTTGATCCAAGAAATGGTTCTTCTTGACCAGGGATTCGCAGAATTTTGAGGTCTGCGGAATCCTAACGCCCTTAAGTCTTTTCCTAACATGATCCTCTCCTGTACGTTTTGCGACCAATATGTGTTACAGAATGCGTCCTTAAATTCTCGGTAGGAGCGACAACTCTCCGCAACTCCGCGCATATATTCTGCAATCGACAATTCTAAGAAACCATAGATAAACCGTAGCTTGTATTTCAGTGGCCAAGATTCTAGTAGCACATGATTGTACTGTGTCATCCAAGTCCCTGCATGTAATGTGTTGTTTGCCTCCTTGCACTCTTGAAAATTCAGGATTTCCAAGAAAAGATTATGGTCGAAAGTTTAGACGTACACGTCGCACCAACTTTCCCTCTTGTCTGCAGCGCGTGAATCCATGTATCCGTGTCCCAACGATCCTCGTTCCCTGTTATGGTATCCCCTCGTGTTGTTAGATTGTATAATAACGTTTCTGACCTCCGTAGACTGTTCAACTGTTTCGGGCTCGATGGAGCATTTTCTATTACTCGATCGGCCGCATCAGAAGCGTATTCCGGCTGCATTCGTCCATGTGCAGACGGAGAGTCCTCATACAGCGGTTCAGAGAATCGCAAAGCATTTACTTCACTACTGTGATGCTCTCGATAGGGCTCTACTGGACGAGATCGTGTTACAAATTGCGCGACGCGCTCATATTTCTGCCGATCGTTCTTTGGCAATTCGTTTTGCTGCGTGGGGACTCGCGTCCGCAGACCCTTAACTTCAGAGATTTCTGCCAGTTTTATTTGTATTTATACGATTCGCTTCGCCGCCTCCCTCATTATTTCCGCTTTAACTTGTTATTTGGCCACTGATGCGTCCTTTCGTGCTACTTGCCCTACCAATCGCCCTGTTTTGGCACCTCGTGTCGCCTGGTCCGCGACCTGCTGCTGTTGCAGAGCGGTTCTTGGCGCTTCAGTCTGGATCCGCGCGACCGCTACGGTCGCAGGTTCGAATCCTGTCTCGAGCTTGGATGTGTATGATGTCCTTAGGTTAGTTCTGTTTAAGTAGTTGTAAGTTCTGGGGGACTGATGAGCGCAGATTTTAAGTCCCATAGTGCTCAGAGCCATTTGAACCATTAGAACTCCCTAGCTAAGAACCATAATAATACCACATGCTTTTAGCACCTTACCAGGCTCCATCAATGTCTGCTCAGGCCGTTAACTTTCTAGAGTCTCGCTCAAGGTGCGTCAGGTTTTAATAAAACGTTTAATAATTTTCCATATGCGGAAAGTAGGTGAGAAGTAGCTTGTCCTCTGTCAGTGATTAAAATTTTAAAACTGTCCCTAAGTACGAATAAATCTTCTAGTTTTACGACTCATGATTCCCAAAATACACACAGGTAAACTAGGTCTTCAAGTATTCACCAAAGCACTTCGAACAAATTGTGTGCTAACTGTTCCGTAAAATTAAAGTACAACAAATCTCAGAGAGCCATGAAAAGCAGGAACCAAGTGAGCAGACAGGTAAATAATACTGACCGATGCACACGAAGTGCTGTCCTGTCCGAACACTTAGTATTTCAATTAACGAACAGGCAGTGAAATCTGCACTTACTGTAACCCAATATAATCTGAGACGATTACCAACACCAATAACGGCGGCGATCCTCCAAGTTACACACTGGTTCTGTCGGCGGTCAGGGTTGGTTTTCCAAAGAGATGGGCGCTACCAAGTAGCATCGTACTCCAGGACTCGGCGGGGGCGCAGGACTTTTTCTTCACGTTGCCATAGGAAAAGATAAGTCCAAACACACTACACTACAATCACACTACCTATTGAGATGCCAGTAAATCAGACAAATAAGTGAGCGAAAGATTCGATTTTAGCCATCATGGCTCCTTCTACCCCACTCAAGCGGAAAACACGCCCCATCTTCCTGTGGTAACAGGAAGTAGGTAACTAGCGTATTTCAACTGACAAAGATCAAAATTAAATATTTGGCTTGTTACCAAATGACAGACCAATAAGTTGACCTGCCCCAACATCCTGATGATGGAACAAGGCCCTATAAATCAAGGTGCAAATTTATTATTAATTCTCCAAGATTGCTCCCCAGCAAAATTAAATTTGCGTAAAATCACTTTATCCCCTACGCTCCCCCAAAATGATTGCCCTCCTTGGTTATAGCGCCTCTCTTGACGACGTTGGGCTAACTGGATGTTCCTCCTAGCTCTACTCCTATTTTGCTTACTGACGTCTGAAGTAATACGCTCAGGCAATAGATACTTAATGTTGCATAAGTTGGAACGAAGAGAATTCAGTGGATAAGTAAGCATGAGAACGCCTGCAACCGCCTTGGAGACCACATAAATAGCTGAATTAAATGATAGTTTAGTACAGGCGCTAGTTTCATCCAACTTAGTCTGAGCTTTAACACGATAGATACTCAGAGCAGTCTTTAAATTCCAATTCACTCTTTCAGCAAATGAAGACTTTGGGTTGCATGGGGTGGTGGTTATGTGGTTTAGGGTGATAGGACATCAAACGGGCCGACTTGGAGCAAGAAAGGCACTACAGGACATTTTAATTTCTACTGTGTAAACTTTTACAAAAAAAAAATCATTAAACTTTGTCAGCATGGCCAGGAAGGATTGGTGATTCACACCCATAGCAGTGGAAGTTCAAAAACATAACAAAATAATTTTTACATGTGAAATTCCATTTATTTTCACTTACTATATGCTGCATTTATTGACATAGGTACACTTTTCTGCATAGGTAAGACAGATTTTTCGATGAATTTTGCAAGGAATACAAACCATACTTACAGGTGTATGAAACTCTAGAATTTTCCAAATCTACTGAAAACTGTCGTAAAAATGGAGATAAGTAACAATAAAATTTTAGTTTTTTTCTAAACATAAAGTTTAAAATGTGACAGCTCATTCACTTTTCCATAAATTAAATAAATTGTAGAGTTTCATACATCCTAAGTACGGTTTGTATGCTGCGCTAAATACATTGAAGAATCTACTTATGAAGAAAGGTGTACCTATAGCAACAAATGCAGCAAACAGTAAGTGAAAAAACGATGACATTTCACATGTAAATACAATTATTTTGTTATATTTTTGAACTTTCACTGCTATGAGTGTGACTCCCTAATCCTTCCTGGTCTTGCTGACGACGTTTTATGAATTGTTTTGTAAAAGTATACACAGTGGAAATTATAATGTTCTATGGTGCCTCTCCTGCTCCAAGTCCGCCGTTTGACATTGTGCTCCCTTTATTAACCTGGCTATCCTCAGGAGATAAAGATGGGGGTGTTGTCTCTACCCAGATTCTCATGGGGCTCAAAGAGAGAAAACATGTTAGTTACGGGATGACTTGTGAGAGAGGTTCTAACTCTCCTACTAGGAATCAACCAAACAAACCTGAAGAAGGCATCCACAACAGCCAGTGAACAACGATTACGGCAAAGGGAACCCACATAATCAATAAATTTATTCATTGGATATTCCCCATGTTCAGAATGCAGAATACCCATACGCGAATTATTACCAGGCTTAGCGACTTTACATAATTCAAAGTCCGTGAGTAGATATTGGACATCTTTATACAGCGTGGGCCACGTAAGGTAACGCACATATTACCAAGGCGTTACGCAAGCCCTTATACCCTACCAACAAAATATCGTGAAAATACTGAGACGCCAGGCAAACAAATTCCTAGTAGACCTGATTTACCAATCTCATGACAAAGGATTCCTTACGTCAATAAATAATCAGGAGCCTCTTTCCTGATCAAAAGCTGTTTTATAGTAAGGCCCAAATCAGAGTCTTGATCTGATTGACCTTTCGGTTGCCAAAGAGTTGAGGTATCTCGGTGACAGAGCTAGAAACTAGGGAATAAATGATCAGCTTACACCTTCACGAGTTCCTTCATCAAACACTGGACTCAGGGTATCGGCCATCTGGTTGTCGGAGCTTTTAATATTTCATACCCAGAAACGAAAGGCGAATATGTGAACAGCCCAACCAGCCAAACTGCCAGTTTTCTTCCGTGGCTGCCGTTGGTTGTCGCTCTTCAGGTAAGATTTTTTACGCTCATGATAAAATTTAAATTTTTCTACAGAAATTAGGACCGCCAACGCTTCGCATTTATAACCGAGTATCTCAGCTCGTGACCCATTAATCTTCTGGAGGCATACGCTACATCACAGTTTCCCCTGAATCCTCCTCCAAAACGGCAGTGGCAATGTCAGCATTGGAGGGGTCTGTTTGGACGATGAATATTTTCTTCAAAAATGGTTCAATTGGCTCTGAGCACTATGCAACTTAACCTCTCTTGTCATCAGTCCCCTAGAACTTGCAACTACTTAAACCTAACTAACCTAAGGACATCACACACATCCATGCCAGAGGCAGGATTCGAACCTGCAACCGCAGCGGTCGCGCGTTTTCACACTGTAACACCTAGAACCGATTGGCTACGCGGCCGGCAATATTTTCTTCAAAATCTAGGATAACTAATACCAGAGCATTATTGACGGTGGTTTTAATGGCTTCAAATGGAGATTTCTGCCTCACTCCAAATACATTTCTCTCTCTTTTTTGGAAGATTATTAAGGGTAGCTGCATGTTTTGCGAAATTATGAACAAATTTCCTAAAATAATTGGCCATGCCAATGAATATGGCCACTTCCTTTTATCATTGGGGGAAGAAGCCTTCTGAGGTCAGAGGTGTGTTCTTGATCAGTTCTAATGGCGTCACTGGAAACCAGATGCTCCAAAAAGGAAATCGGCTGCCTAGCAAGAGATATCTTGGATGGATTCCATTTAATCTAGCAGAACGAAGCCTTAATCTTGTTCAAGCTGACGTACATGTTTCTCAAAGGAACAACTATATACGACCACCTCGTCATAATAATTATAGAGGCAACGAATCTTGAGATCCCCCGAAACATGATCCCTAGGATGTGAGAACAGAACAGCGTCAGTGGCCAAATCAAACGGCACTCAGTTAAATTCACATAAATTCCAATCTGTGCAGAAAACCATGACGTGCTTGGACTCCTCGACTGACAGGGAGCCTGATTGAGATCTAGCACCTTGACATAACAGGCACTAGCAAACCACGTAAAAAAGTTATCTAGATCGGGATTACAAGGTAACCTTCTCTGTAATCAATAACTGCTCTATGATCCTTATCTTAACCCTAAGGGACTAGAAATATCGGTGATACCTTAGATGAAGTGCAGGGTCGAATAACCCCATCTCGGAGCACATCATTGATTTTTTTTTTACAATTCTTATCTTGTGAGGGAAGAGACAAAAAGGCCAACGACCCACCGGGATATAATAAAGCAAACGGATCTTATAGTCAATGCGATCAGTCCCACAAAACCGGTTCGCCACAGCATCAGGAAAATGTTCCAAAACAGCCACTGGTAGGTTAGCCTCTTTATGAGTTAAGTTGACCAAGCTCAAATTCAGATTGCCCGACTCTGTATGAGTTGACTTTCTTAATAACATGGTACGAACAAATGTCTTTTTTTCATATTAACTAACTCTAAAAGGAAACGTGTTACTAGCAAAATCAATAACTATGCCTGTCCGCTGAATAAAATTGCATCCAAGCAAGAGTGTAACCTACAAGTTATTGACAAGAATCACTTTAACAGACCATGAAAAACTGCAAATAGACTCCCACGCGCCTCCCCCACCAGAAGCAGCAACTGACCATTGACAAAACAACTCACACACGACGGGCGTAATTTTACTGTCAACATTTAATGACAGTTAAATAAAGGGTTTGTGTAAAACATATTCGCCATGTTATCAATAGACAATCTGGGCCCTAACTTAGATAGACACAGATAGCCTTAATAAACGATTTGAATCTGAATAAGGGAACAGTAGACAAATTTTCTTAAAAATGAACCAATATTTGCTAATGTTAAAACGTTAATTACTAAAAATCAAGATTCTAATAGTAACCATCAGATTAAGGGAAAATTTTATATGTTAAGCGCTGCCATATAAATTTGTACAATGAGGATCGCTAGCAATAAGAGTGAAATAAGTATCACTTACTCAATTAGAGGTTCACAGCTGCCTGAAAATATATACGTCTACATACACAAGCATGCATTAAAAGAATAACCTTTTGGTGGGAAAGAGAAAGGCTGATAAAACTCAATTTAATATCTGTAGACAACAGAATACACAAAGTTGTGCGCCACTGTGCGACGCCGCCTTAGACACCAGCCGATACCGCAAACAACGCCGTGACTCACTAACAGGCTTAGCGCTCGCGGCAAGCACGACACAGTCATGCAAGGGCCTCAACTTCAGGAACTCAATTAGCAAATACTGTCGACTACAATAATACAGCCTAAGAACAAAGAAATTAAGCCACGATAACTCAAACCTCTTATAACGTTACTCGCCCATTTGGTGCCTTTAGAAGCTGACGCTAAGAAGACAAAAATTATTCGCTCAGCAATGCGTCTAGAAATGCATTTACACGTTCTAACATAACAAAGAGATGAAAATAAAAAAAAAAATTACTACACCACTCGCCAGTGTGTCTGAAGGACCAAAGCTAAATGTAACCAGACAAAACGAAGTGAAAGAATTAAAGTCCAGTAAACATTATTTAAACGTAAGGCCTTAGCAATATATAGCCAGCACAGGGCCGGTAATGCAAACAGTGTCTTAAAGAATGCATAAGCCTTACCTCTGGACCCGATGGTATTTAGCGTAAACTTTTATACACCAAGAAATAAATCAAAGTCTTAAGCTTACAAAATAGGATCTAATACAATTCAAACACATATTATCAACTGCCTCTAAAATCACATATCAAAAATAACACATATCTCTATAAAATAATAAATAAGATGCAACAAAATTTAAAACTATCTTAAGTACTAATGAATTTTCCACTTTGACGCCAGAACTTGGCCCATTAAACCTCATCATTCCCAAAATCAGATAAGGTACACTAAATATACACAAATACGCTTTGAACAAGCCGTGTGATAACTGTCCCATCAAATTAAACTGCAACAGCTCAGAGAGCTACGCAAGGACAGGAACCGTGTGAGCAGTCAGGTAAATTATACCGACTGTTTCATAAGAAGTGCAGTCCAGCCCAAACACTTAAAACTTCAGTGAAAACTCTGAGGCCCAGAACCACAGTCACGGCAGCCCAGCACAATCTGAGACGACTACCAGCAGCAATAACGGCAACGATTCCTCCAAGTCATACACCGACTCTCTCGGTGCACAGGACTTACTTTCCTAAATGCTGTTCGCCGCTAGGCAGCGTCTTACTCCAGGACTCGGCTCTAACTAACTACAGAACACCAGGCGGATGCGAAGGGCGTGTTTTTTTCACGTTGCCACGGCAACGATCAGTCCAAAGGTACTGTACCACAATCACAGCACCTATCGAGATGCCAGTAAATCATACAAGTAAACGAGACAAGATTCTACTCTAAGCGTCAGGGAGCAGGTAATATGGATGTGGTGCAGACGTTGCAGAAAATACTTTATAAACTGCGTCAGGATGCAAAACGTATAGTGTTGTCCTAAGGAATGGGAACATATCAAGGACTGCACTTGTCCTACGAGCGATTACAGGGACAGTTGCAGCAAGCAGTGGAAATAGTACGAACAACTTTGCAAAGGCGCAGGAATGGCTGAACGGTGGTGGAAAAATATTGAAACAGTATTCCAGATAGTCAATAACAACAATATCTGGTTGCTCAGTGGAATCATGGTATCGATAGCGGAAGTGGTAGATGATAACAAAGCAGTACTCGAATAGCATGCAACGCTACTGTAGAACTTGAAGTGTCGTACACAGCTACTGCGTGAGGTTGTTTAGTAGGGGGAGAACCAGGCCCAAACAAGGGTTGAACATCCTTCGTGACCAGAGTATTTATATAACATTTTGTGCTTAAAGCATCAATGAAACCAATGAAAAGAAGGTTACTTGTAAGCTTTTAACAATTAATTTTTAAAAAAAGACGTTAAGTACAAAAACAAAGGGTCTCAAGAGAATTTCATAAGTATGTGCTCCAGAAACATGTGCTGCATTGTTTGCTTTGTTTTCTTGTGAGACTTTAATACAATGTCACACTGCCACACATTATACTGTTAAAAACATAGGAAACACAAAGAAGACAGATAAGGTTTGCACTTAAAAAAAATGGCTCTGAGCACTATGGGACTCAACTGCTGTGGTCATCAGTCCCCTAGAACTTCGAACTACTTAAACCTAACTAACCTAAGGACATCACACACATCCATGCCCGAGGCAGGATTCGAACCTGCGACCGTAGCAGTCGCACGGTTCCGGACTGCGCGCCTAGAACCGCGAGACCACCGCGGCCGGCGTTTGCACTTGAATGTCACAGTTATGGAAGCCGTACTTTTAAGAATGTACATCAAAGAGGATAGGAAATTTGTTTTACTTCCTAGAGAATTAATTGCTGTACACTAAGTATCAGTTGCTATAATGAGATACTATGTAATTATTCGAACACCATAAAATTTTTATTACAAACTTTCGTGACATAAGAATGATGCAAGCATTTAATACAGTATCTATGCTTCAACATGATAGCTACCACAAGAAGAATTTGTGTGACAAACAATTTAACAATTACGTTATCGTATTTTCTGACAGCTAGTTTACTGATTTAAAATTTTCTTCGTAGTATGGAGTGTTCCTCACCACCACGCACCAAAGAAGCGAAAACTTAGCAAAACAATGACTTTGAAATCTACATTCATTTCACAAATGACACATACACAAATACGCAATAAAGAAGTCCAAGATAGATACAATGTTTATTTTTTCTTTTTGCCCGCGTGAATACTGTTGATCAAGAGGCAACCCACGAGCTCAGAATCCTACCGACTGTACCCAGGTAGTTACTCAGCGAAAATCAGGTACAGACACCTCACGGATAATTAAAACAATTCTGCGCATAGCGCTAATAACGGATAGTATTACCTGTCAAGAAAAAGGATATTTAAGTTTAAGAAATAATAAAATAGCAAATGATCTTTAACCTCTCAGTCATGAAACTGAACACAATACGACTAAGAGCGTACTCCAAAACGGCTCTGAGCACTATGAGACTTAACTTCTGAGGTCACCAGACCCATAGAACTTAGAACTACTTAAACCTAACCAACTTAAGGACATCACACACATCCATGCCCGAGGCGGGATTCGAACCGGCGACCGTAACGGTCGCACGGTTCCAGACTGTAACGCCTAGAACCGCTCGATCACCCTGGCCAGCAGAGAATAATTATCAATCTATATACCAATAGTACTATTAGAAAAAACAGTAGGGTCTTATTACTGAACGCACATCAAAATCTCAAAAAATAGATAAGAAGATTCTCCCGCCAACCGCTAGTTTCAAATCAACGCCCGATGACGTAATGGTAGCAAGAGGCCGCCACACGGGACAGCCTGTGGCTGCACGAAAAGCATTATTCAACACGGTGGCGTAGCAGTCAGGGTTCCTCCGAGCCATAATTCGTAGGTTCTGTCATCCACTGCAGTAGCAGCCCGTGGGCGGCCTGAGCGAGACATGTCTCCCACAGTTCCAGTCTCTATGTATCTTCTCCACGTCAGAATAACATCGCTTTGGTTCACTTCTAAGACGCCTGGACACTTCCCTTGTTGACAAGCCTACCCGCACAAAGTAACAATAAGAACGCGATTGAAACGCGGTAGTGACCGCCTAGGCGTGGCTGAACTACAGAGAATACGAGCCGTGTGCCTTCTGCCTGGTGGAATGACTGGAACTGATCGGCTGTCGGACGCACTCCGTCTAATAGACGCTGCTCTTGCGTGGTTGTTTACATATTTGGGCGAGTTTAGTGACATCTCTGAGCGGTCAAAGGGACTGTGTCTGTGGTACATTATACACAGTCAACGTCAGATCTTCAGGAGATCTGAGAACTGGGCTCATGCAAAACTCTTTTGGATGTGTTTATATATGTAAAAACTGATAGATGCTTCTGCTTAGCGATGATGAAATAAACAATGAAAGAACTCGTAATGTGACCGACCGTTATACCACCAAACACTTCACCCTGAATCTTTTCTTTACGTCCTCTAAAATATTGCAAAATTACATATAAAATTATCTTTATCAACATCAGACTCAGACAGATCAAGTATTACGAAATAAATATAATAGACTTAGATATTACACTATCTTTTATTCAAGCCCCGTATCAAAAGGCTGCTTACGGTACAAGAGCAGGTCGAGAAAAGACGCAAAAGCTACTCGGAGTCGTTTTTGCTTCTAGACGCTAGGCCTGAAAGCAGGGGTCTTTCAGCATGAAACTTTACATTAACATAATAACACGAAGCATTTCACCTATAAATCAGAAAACAAATCACCTGTCACTTTTTATTTATATGTCTCTGTAATTTCATGTATGATGTTTAAATATTTCTCATGGTTGATATTGGGAACGTTATAATAATAAAAGAAAATTTCCAGTGTTATTATACAGAAGATGCAGTACGTAACCGGTGGAGAAAACAAGTTTATACAAACAACCGTCCTAAACTTCATGTCTTCTGAGTTGCTGTCTATTACCACTACTGTGAATGATCACAATGTTTCCACAATACTCTTGACAACATGAGCTCGATGCGACCACCGCCAATTGCAATGCAGCCTTCCATATTACGTCTCAAGGAACCACGCATTCGTTGAATCACATCACCTCTGGTTGTTGCCAAATTACGCCTCAAGCACTGAACAAACGTTCTCGTAGTGTATCCACATTATTTATGGGGACCAAATACGCTAAGGTCTTTACATATCCCCAAAGGCAAAATTCAACAGAGTTAAAGTCAGGAGAACGGGTCAATCAGGATACTAGCCCTCCCTACCAATACACTGCTCCTGAAAGACTTGCAGTAGATGTCGCTGCACCCGATGTTGAAGAGGAGGCGATTCCCCATCTAGCATACACCACATTTGCAGTCGTTTATGTAATGGCACATTCTCCAGCAAAACAGGCAATTAGTGCCGAAGGAAATGATGATACCTAGCATCATTCGGAATGATGTGTACAACAGAGGGACCTCTCAGTCTGTCCCCGTGGACCCCTCCCCAAGTTTTCTTACTAAATTTATGGTGGTAACGTCCCTCTTCAAGAACATGCAGGGCGAAATTTGTCCATGCGTGCATATTATGGTGTTTACGATATCGTACCTCGCGATGCCTGCCTCATGGGTAAACAGCAGGTTCGCCGCATTCAGAAGATCATGAGTACACGTTTGCAAGAATCACTGGCAGAACTGCAATCTGGCGGACCGATCTTATGGCAGCAGAGCTTCGACCAGAAAACACCTGACGCTACAGCTGTACTTTGCCCATTCGTTCCAGGGCTTTCCTCCACATGTTCTAATACGCGTTCCTCCATATTAGGTTGGCTACATGTTTGAGGTTAGCCGCGATCCTGAATTGTGGTGCAAATGATTTTGTTTCTGAAAGTTGCAGTAACAGGGTACTAAATAGCTTTACAGACGGTATACAGCATCGTGTGAGTTTGACAACATACATACTGCGTGCCCGTAGGTTACTTCTATCTGATTGCCATAGCGGAGGATCATCTCCTGTGTTGAATGCTAGGCCTCCAATGATAGCTGCACGTCCTGTAATGGATACGGAAACAATTTACAGTAGTATACTGCTGTTCACAACAAACAGTGTACCATATGAACACTACCGGTACACCAGATCGAATTAATGTACCTGACCGATGCACTACGTACTGTAGTCCGCTGGGAGTCCTGCACGTATTCTTGTGTTGGCCTTGTACTTGATACCAGCGTTAACACATTGTGCTGCGTAAACATCTAGTACGTTCGCTGTTCCCTCATTTGTCTCGTGACACAATGCTCGTTGCACATGATATGCTCCTCGTAAGAGCGCATAACTTGGAAAATATGTTTATTGCCAGTTTATCAGAATATGATTTCCTCCCTTGATGTGTACTATATTCTCTGTAGATACTGAAACCTATTTGTCAGACACCCTGTATGTACTCGCAGCACCTAAAGAATTGTGCAGAAAATTGAAACTCAGCGGAACACTCCAAAGCATATTATTAGTCAATCACTGAGAGGTGACCTCAGAGATCACAGAAGAAACATGGTATCTGCGGTTGTGCACCCGAAATTTAATGGAGGACCCTTTCGTTAGTTGCCGAACTTGACTTGCGGAGTTCTCCTACATTACCTATCCTTTCGTAACTTTCAACTCGTTCATTTCCTGAACACGGTTCGTTTCCTTGAACTGATACATTCTCTCTTCTCCTTTGTTCATTACACAGTACTATGATCAGTGCTCAACGTCAATATGGTTCAGACTTCCCCACATCACTGGATGTCTACCCGGACACTCCACAAGACATAGTGCAGCTCGTGGCGGAGGGTGATTTTGTTATCTCTACCAGTTGTCAACTCTCTTCCTCATAGTCGAATAGTGCGTGAGATTATTGATTTTCGGTAAGGTTTCCTAAGAGGCTTAGTATCTTCAATTTGCCTGTCGTAGTCATTTCACGAGACTAACGTAGCAGGTGGTAATATATCGCCAGACGCCCTTTAAATGTGAATAATAACACTCCCCGTGAAACACAACGCCTCTCTTGTAGTGTCTGCAACGGGATATTAATGACCATCTCCATTACAGTCTCATGCTTACCGAAAAAGTAAATGCCATACGCGTTCCCACAGAGAGTAAAAATTTGAGAGTTTACTGCCGATGAAGCTATTATTACAAATTATGCGTAAGCTGGTATTGTACCGCCATGAGACAAAGCAAGTGAATTATCATCATAGCTCTAAAAAGTAGAAAATTTGTTGCGAGCAACACTTTTTATTCAGAAACCTGTTCAGTTTTAGTTCACTTGGATACCTTTTTCCATGAAAAGCTAGTTACCTATAATCATTTATAACAAATTCATAAATATTCGTAGATCACTTTCAGCTCATATTATGCTCCATATCGGGAGTACTTTTCAATTATTTGTTTACAAAAGTCTGTCATTGTCATAACCTCAGTTACATTAAGTATCACTCGAAGGCTTAGCATACGCCTCGCCTAGCTCTCTCTCTTACTCTTCCCTGAGTTTCATTTCGTGCTTTATTTCTCTAAGTGTTTCTTTCCAACCCCATATAATACAACTTTTCCACAATGAGGGTACTTAAAAAAGAAAAATTCAGTTCTGCAGAAACCCGTGAGTGTTTCCACTTCAACTGTTGCCCGAAAAAGACTTCGCACTTGACATCCACGATAGCTAACCAATACTTCTACGGAAATGTTCATACTTTCTTTGTGATATTCGCCGAGGAAGTCATGTCGCTAGCCTCTTTATTAAACTGAACCACTTTTTATGATGTTAAAATACTCGTTTACTTTACTTTCGCTTCAGAAAAGACCAAATATTTTGACTGGTTTGCTTTTCTGCTCACTAACATTATCGTTTAACATATTTCTGGTGCACCTTTGTATCCCTCTAGTACTGCTTTCAGTTCGAAAACTTTGATGTCAGAAAACGCATTCAAGACGTTTTTGTGCGAATAGCATCGTAAAACTACAGGGCACGTTTTAATTTACTCGCCGTAGGCCGTAATAAAGGAATGCTGTGTAAATTTAATCACTGGACACTTCAGTGTCTCAGTCCCGTTGTAAGTGAGATGAGATTGCATTTTCATTTCATCTCCTCCGCCATCTGTACATTACTCCAAAATTCGAATAAATATTGAGAAGTACTCTAACAGGAGTCTCTCGTTAATCTCACAGATATGCTGTACACGAGAGAGGGTTGAGTTTGGGAGATGAGAAATATTTTAGGGGAGGAACCGACTGCGAATAAATCTGACTCTACACGTAGCAGTGTCCGTTATGACCTCTAACAATACTTTTGTTGATAAAATGAAGAACACTTCATAATTGAAATAACTAGATTGGTTTGTGCGTTGTTCCTTACACGTTATGACTTTCAGTGGATCGAATACTGCCTTTGTTTCATTGTTACCTGGAGTTACATTTTCATATTATCCGTCGATTTGGCCAGAAAATATCAAATAACTGGCAAACTAAACCTAAATATTTACTGAGAACATTATGGTTTTAAATTTTACTGAAAATCGTACCTTAAAATCCCACTTATCGTCTGAGGAGACTAAATAAGAGAGTTGATATTGGTCAGTTTGAAATCTAATCATAGTACAATTAGTCTGTATCTTCAAGCAGGCTACAATTGTCAGTTATTCCAACATGTCGCCTAGCAGCAGAGGTAATGCACTTGAAATCACATCTCTGTCAAAGTATTTCAAAGCCCTGACAGTACTTATCGACAGATCGAGTATTCGGCCTCACATGGGCTCCTTGTCGTGTAATCTTTACTGTTCTAAAAACAGCATATAGAGAATAATGATTGAATGCGTTTATAATATTAAATTGTAATGAAATTTAACTTATCCGGAAATTTCTATGAAATTCTTCTGCAACTTGAACTAATGATAAACAGAATCTCGTTCTAAGTAGCAGTGCTATTGCTATACAGCAACATCCCACGTTGAGATCTTAGAACGCCAGTATGATGTGCTTATACTGTTAAACATCGTCGGGTGGGATACGAGCGGATACCATTCCGCAGTTAAAGATGAAAATATGCAGAATACACACTGGTACCGCATGATAAGGTTAGAAGGATCGGTGATAAGAAATCACTTTACGTTTCTGATTGTGCTCTATGTTTGTACCCAAGAGTCACAAAATTAACAAAATGAAACACTATTTGCACTTACCTATTCCTGACTTAGTGTACATACTAATACGTAAATTGTAAACTGTGGCATAGTAGAAATGAGAAAATAGAATAAAGCAAATTTGGGCTCCTGTTCTAATGCGATTACGTCTCTTCAACTCAGCTAAATACTTCTGTTGGCTTACATAAGCAACAGCGTTTGATAAATTGACAGAGGTAACGGTAAAATGTATATATCGTCAAATGAATTTCACTTGCAAGCATTATAAAATAAATTTATTATGTCTATGTGGGACAAAGAAAGCACCATGCACACGCGGTTGGAAATACAGGTTTCCTGAAATTACTGCCACCAATCGCCTTTTTTGATTCTTCAATTTTTATTTATCATGGCCGATTTTCAATCGCCTAGAGATATGTCATCAGATGGTGGGCATTTATTGAATGATTGGAGGACTTTGGGGGTCGCGTAGCTCTGGAAAGATAAAAAAGAGACACATGTAAGCGTCGAATGTGGCGAAAATTATTTTCATCAATTGATCGACTTAAGGGAATTTCTTCCCATTATTAATATCCGTCGGTTTATACGAATTGCACACATTATCAGGGAAAACATATGTTTTCCAGTAACGTTCCGAAGATGAAGGAACCAATTCGTGGTGTTCGCTTCTGAACTGTTCCAGAGATTCGAGAGGGAGCAGACCGCTCCATTTGCACTATCAACAGAACAGGCTCTGGTAACGGTATACTACGCCTTCTACATTGCAGGCAAAGGCTTCTACACAACACTTTGACTACTTTGAAGGACAGTAACTGGTGCAAATACGTAACGCTTTTTTTATCGGTTGTGAATAAATACTTGCCACTATTTAAGGTCCAACCCTCGTACTTCCACCATGAATTGCAACCCGCATCATAACCATTTCTCTATGATTGCATTCATGGTTGTATCTATTTTTTAACTAGAAACTTCTCTGATTCTCGCCCATTCTTATTGTCCTCTCTTCATTTTACAACATAAAATAATATTTTTGTGTAATTTTTAAGCCTATACTAGCTCTTTACATGGACAAAGGCTGCAGGTGCTGAAATCCGGTGAAACAGTATTGAGATTTCGTCATTATTTCTTCCATTAAAAATAATAGTGTCACAGATGCTTCTTCCGTGTCTTTACCTTTCCTGAAGCCAATGTGATCGTCAGCTAACTGTTCCTCAGTTCTGTTTTCCATTCATCTCTACTTCATATTAGCCATTAGCGTCCGAATCTGACTTATTGTGCGTACGACGTAAAGTAGGAAGAATACATGACTAAACTTACAGATGATCTGAACTTTCAAAGCATGCTCCGCACCGCTGGTAAAAACAATGGCTCAGACCCGGCTTACATGACAAATTCGGGTACATCATTCCATGTTGTTTCAGCTACCTTTTATGACAGAGTCCATGACTATACTGCCTGGTGCGTGGTTGTGGTGTCCTGTGGTAGGCAGTCAGTTTGAACACACTTCATTATAATGAAAGGAAAACGTCTTCTTGGCATCCACAAAGCCTTAAACGCAAGAAGAACAATAAAACCCCACAAATCTTGTAATGGCAAACCAGATAAGGAAACAAGACATTGGGAGAAAATACTGACAAAATCTATTCTTGCATTTACAAAATACAACGTGCTACTACAATGCTACGGCAAGTGTATGCAATGCTAGGGCCGGCGTAAGTACTAGCCGGAGCGGTTCCTAATGGTAGGTAAACACTGCCGTTCTGACTGTCTAGGCGTCCTTACAAAGCCGGGTCGGCGGAGTGCAACTGGAGTCATACGAGTTCCGATTGGTGGAACATTGTTACACGTTGTCTGGCGAAGTAGTTCATTGTTTATTTGGACAGACTGTTATTGTTTATATCCACTGGCCATGTTTCTCCCCGCGCTCCTGCAAGCAGGTCGACAACCCCAGGGAAAAAATTGCACAGTACCGCAAACGCCCATAGGCGTAGGGGCATCCTGGTCGATGTCCATGGGTTCGTGACCGGCAGGGTAGGGAGGCGGCGACGGACACGGGCAGCTGGCGGAGGAGACAGCGGCTGACGCGGAGGTGGAAGAGGAGCTTTCGCCACGGGGTGGCTGTCGATAGGTACTGATAACTCCCCTTGGGGCGTCGTGGTCCACCAGACGGGGGCAGAGCTGGTTGAGGTGCCAACGGGAGGCGGAAACGTCGGCCCACAGGAGAGACGCCATCGCTCCCTTGTCCAATACGGTCATGGTTGAGAGAAGATCCGTGCCCAGACCTCCTGCCCAATGCGAAAGGAGTGAGCTGGCATATGGGCGGGAAAGATGGCAGATAAGGGAGAGCCGAATGGTCGACCGTGAAGGATCTCCACTGGTCATTTACCGCTATAGGGGGTGGCGCGGTATGTACCTAAAAGAAGAATCATGGCCTCCTCCAGCAAGTGATGGCTAAGCAGCTCATCGAGCTGGTTCTTGCACGTCAGCACAAAACGTTCTGTCCGGCAGTTTGACGTAGGGTAAAAAGGAGGCAGTCTGGAGGAGGGAAATTCCATTGGCAGTACAGAACTACTTAAACTCGTTCAAGGTAAAATTTAGACCATTATGCGTAACAACCGTTTTGGGTAGGCCCTCAACAGCAAAAAGGCACTGAAGAATTCTGATACATTTTTGGATGCAAAAGTGGTGTACATCTTGTGGGAGACATAAGGGTATCCCGAAATGGGGTCGATCAGTATCAGCCAATGGGAACCATGAAATGGCCCTATAAAATCCAAATGGAGACGTTCTCATGGATCAGCTGCATCCGCCCACGAACAATACGTTTATAGGGGTGCACCATGACGTGTTTAGAACGTCGTGCAGGCTGACACGAAGGAGGCAATGTCTTCATCCAAACCGTACCAATAAAGTTGTTGGCAGGGCAGCTGTAGGATGAGGACCATTCCCCATTGGCCAGCATAGAGGAGATCGAGGACACAGTGGCGTAACGCATGCGGTATGACCTCCCAGGGAACGTCGTAATCACTATGCAAAGGGATGACGCCACTGCGAAAAAGGAGCCAATGCCGATTATCCCAGAAGTGTTGGACCTTTCCGTCATGGACGCTACGATGATTGGTCGGCCCATTCGCAGCGATTTGGCGGCAGAGAGCTTGAAGTGTCTGCTCATGAGTGGTAGCCCGCTGGGCCACATGGGCATCCAATAGAAGAGCATCCGGAGCTACGTCCACGTCCGGTTTCACATGAAACAAACCAAGGGGGAGGTGTCAAACTCACGGCCCGCCCCAGCAGGCAGCCGGGACAAAAAATCGGTGTTTTCATACCGTTCAGAGGTGCAATAGACAATATCAGAGTCGAACGTCGCCAGGAAGAGCTGGAGGTGACAAGCCATCCGGGTAGGAACTGCAGCTCCCTGATGAAACAAAGAAACAGAAGGTTTGTGTTCGGTCTGCAGAGTGAAATGACGATCATACAGCAAATCGTAGAATTTCGTCAGTGAGAAAACCAGCTTCAAAGTTTCCTTCTCAATTTTAATATACTTCGTTTCAGTGTCGGTCAACTTTTTGGAATCAAAAGCCACCAGCCTCTTAACGCCGTCGACCACTTGCGAGAAGACCGCACCCAGGCCATAGTCCGAGTCATCGGCACCGACGATCAGGGGCTGGGAAAAATCGTAAGCGCCCTGACAAGGAGGGCGGGAGAGAGCTGACTTGAGAAGTGTGAAAGACTACGCACACCCTTGCGCAATAACCCGGTTAGGGGCACCGAAATATCTGCGGCACGGGGTATAAAACGCCGATAATAGTTGATTTGTCCGTATACAGATAGCAGTTGCTCCATGTTGGTGGGAGGAGGCACGTTTTGAATAGCTTCGACATGCTCCTTAGAGACGTGGAGGCCGCGGGCATCAATGGTAAACTCTAGATGACTGACCTCTCGCTAAAAGACCATATTTTTCCTTCCAGCAACGCAGGTTACCCTAGGAAAAATCCTGCAACAGCCAGTCCAGCTTGTGTGAGAGGTCCACTGTGGACGAGCCACAAACCATGATATCATCCACATAATTGGCCCACCGGGCACATGGCATGTGAGGCGTCCCAAGTAACAATGGAAAATAGAGAGGGAGATGGCTAAGACAAACGGGAGGCGGTTGTACCGATAAAGGCCATGCAGGGGTATTAATAACCAGTACATGCTGTGATTCCTTGTCCAACGGCAGTTGCAAATAACCATCCCGCAAATCAATTTGACGAAAACGGTTGAGCCCGCAAGACGTGTGAGTAAGTCATCCACCAATGGGACAGGATATGCATCGATGACGAATTGAGAATTGACCATGACCTGAAAATCGTCACAGATGTGTAAAGAACCGTTCGGCTTCTCGACAATCACGATATGAGTCGCTCAGTGACCGTGTGCGACGGAACAATGGATGTCTTCGTCTTGTAAGCGGTGAAGTTACACCTCGAGCCTGTCTCGGAGAGCAAAGCGAACTGGGGGACCTTCAAAAACGAGGAACAGCAAAGGGAAGAAGCTGGAGTGGTGTAACCCTTCACCCCTGGCCTGGAGGATGAGAACAACGTTTCGTATTTGCTGAGCAACGGGGCGAGGAGGGTATCCGATGAGGGAATTGACCTTGCCTATGCCGCATCCTGCACTCATAAACCCAGATGACCAAAAATGTCCACACCCAGCAGGTTAGTAGTGCCGGAAATCCGACCACCAAACACTGAGCGGTGAAGGAAGGACCGTTGTAAGAAATTTGTGAGGAAAAAACGCCATCGACTGATATAGAGTGATTACCGGAACCTCCTAAGGTTTTATGTACAGGGATAAAGCCAGCGAGACCAAGCGTTTGTATGTGACACCTCCACAACAGAGACGGATGATGCTGTGTCAAATTGGAGGGCCACCTGAATATGCGCGACCTCCAAGGTAAGGAGAAAATGGGCACCCTACTGGGCAATGATGGAGAATACTTTGCCGTCAATGTAATGCGAGGTTTCCAGGTCCTGAGATGACGATTCGTAACGAGCATGTGCGTCCGCAGAAAGTGTGTGATCTACGTGATGTTTCTGCAAAGCCTTAGACACTAGACCGATATGGCCTGCTCAGCTGCAAGTCGTGCAGTGCCAGTGCCAGTGAAGGCACTCCACCATTGGTAGTTCCAGAAATAGTCCAGACAGGATGGAAGTTGGGCGAAAGACTTCCCATGGGATGGACCAACGGATCGACGGGAATCTCGCTCGGCGCTAGGAACTGGCGAGCCGCGAAAACATCTGGATGAAGACGCGGTGGTTGTAGCCGGTAGACGAATGATCGGTAGACAGTTGTCAAGGGATGGGTTATGTAACGTCACAATGTCAGCCCGAAGACCCACCTCTGATGCGTGAAACACCACCACCACCATACCGCGAGTCAACGAAGAGGCGTAAGACTGCTAGCAGGCCACGGTGGCGCACCAAAATTTACAATCGCGAGAGAAATCCTGGAACTTCGTAATCCATTCGCGATAAGTCTGACCTCGTGCCTCTCGACAAGAACAGAATGTCAGATGGACGGAAGTGATGTGTATTTGCGCGTCAATGTACTCCAAAAGGCAGGCCTTAATATGGGTAAATGAGAGACCAAAATGTGACTGCTCAGGGTTCAATTGTTGAACTAAACGATACACATGTGGAACGACTTCGATTTTCGCCTTGGATGCTATGTGCTTGTATATGTTCCAACCGTTCGATATAATTTGACCATAGTTCGGCAGACCCATCGAAAGGCGAAGACATCGCTGAGCCGCGTACAAAGTGTTCAGTTTACCTGCGATGGAATTAACTCTTTAAGCACCTATTGTAACGCCGGCGAGTGCGGGCAAAGTTCTGAACGCGTGAGTGCTGAATGAATCTGCTGTAGAGTTTCTACCAAGAACTGCAGAAGTTCCTCGGAGGCGGCCATGTCGTTCGAAAATGAAAGTTTTACCCTCGTCGCTAATACCTAGTGTCCTGAGGTCGGCAGGAAGAAGTAGCAGTCAATTTGTACACACCTTGTTGTAATTAAAGGAAAAGGCCTTCTTAGCATACACTAAGTTTTAAAAGCAAGAACGACAAGAAAACCCCACCAATCTTGTAGTGGTAAACCAGATAAGGAAACAAGACAATAGAAGAAAATACTGACCAAAGTATACTCCAGCACTTACAAAATATAACGTGATACTATAATGCTACGGCGAGTGTATGCAAGACAAGGGCTGGCGCAGGTAGTGGATGGGGCTGTTCCTAGCGACAGGTAGACACCGCCGTTCTGACTGTCCGGGCACGCTTATACAGCCGGGTTTGCGGAGTGCTACATGAGTCATATGAGTTCCGATTGGTGGATGAATTACCCCCTGTGTTTATTGATTGTATAGCCACTAAATTGCTACTTATTTATTTAATGAGAATATAATAATTATTAAAAAGGGGCAAATTTTATTTAAGCATTGATTTTACTCTTTCGATGGTTGCGAGTCAGCGATAGTGCAATGCTGCTCGCTTTGGAGACTACACATTTTATAAGAATTATTTGGTCCAGGAAACACTTTTGCGATCACGGTTGCGATTTAGACGGTATTCGCGTAATTGTACTGACTAAAAGTTATCGTTTCCGAAAGACGCAGGTTCGATTAAAGCTGTGTGCACTTTTGCTCGTAATACGAAAATATTCATAACACGTCGTGTAACAAAAAGAAACATGTGAATCACAACTGTGGTAAAACGAAAAAAATATATGATAACATAAAAGTTCTTCGCTGTTATCCAGAACAGACTCAGATTAGACCTTGCAATTTTTAGTTATAGGAAATCACAAAGAATTACACCTTCGAGATATTTGTTTTTAATAAATTGTATTTACCTTCTCTCTCTCTCTCCTTTCTACAGCCCTTATACCTTCACATCGATGAAGGAACTTTTCCTTCTCTACCAAACAGTACGAGAACAAAATTCAGACTCAACAAAATGTCTTTCATCGAATTATTGCATGCGTAACCCTTAACAATCATATATAGTTTCGTAGTATAAACAATGCTAATCTATTCCATGCACTAGAAAGTCTTTGATACACTGAGCACAAAATTGAAAGTAATAAAATTAAAATTACATTTTTAATATCATGAATACTTCTTTAAATCATGAAAATAAGGTTTGACTTCGTCGTAATATTAATTTTCATCGTTGTAGCACTAAATGGAACACTGTCACATGTTGTCTGGTGAATTAGTTCCTTGATTATTTGGAAGCCTGTTATTGTTAATATTCGCTGGCGATGTTTCTCTCTGCGCTTCTGCCACCCATCTTGCATGGTCGTCGTATGGGCTATCTAGATAAGGGGCGCCTACGACAGGTTTTGTGCCAGTCTCCAGGAATACATGACCTGTGATTTTCATTGGGTGAGAAACATGGAGGATTTACTGTCTAGAGTAGCAGTCTAACATCCTGTTTAATTGGGTAGATAAGAACAAAAAGGGCACCAAGCGATCTTGTAGAAAGATAAACGTCACTGAGACATGGAAAATGGGGGACAGTCAGAGGCGACAACACATTCGATATGTACCGACCACTGATGTCGAATCACTGTGGCAGTGTCTGAAGTCTTTACAGCATCCACACAACAATACGTCCATCTAATTGCTGGCCGCAGGACTTGGCCTTGTGTGCACTCTGCTATTCAGTATTTCATTGGGGCATCACTGTCTCCTGGATTCTCTCTCTACACTGCTGCTTCAAGGGAAGCTTCAACAATGGTTGCCATGCTAACAGCTCTGCGTGCTTCTAACGTCGCCGCGCTCTGTCGCTAGCCGTTATCATGCAAACAAGTCTATTCCCATACTCAAGGTACGTAGCGTGACTGTGGGTTCCTGCACGATCGAGAGCACAGTATCTCTGTCCTTTTGGGTGTTAGTCGAGCAGTGCTGTTGAGATCCTTCTTGGAGCTGACAACCAATCTGTTCAGATATTGCTCTACAGTCGTAAGATCCTAACATATGCTAGCAGAAACACCGCAGAACCGCAAACTTCACTTTTCATGTTAAACACCACTGTATACAAGGTGATTCACAATCTATAGGTATGTTACGTCCATTATAATTATCCGGGCTGTTATGCAGTGGTCGGTTGGTGAATTCTGTTTCAATGGGAAAGTGTTACATAGGAACCCATGATCGGAAACATCATCCCACCACGTTACACAGCATCAAAGCTAAAGGCTACTGTGAAGCACATGTCTTCTACTGAACAAGTGCTCATAGCTTTTCTTGTGTTCGTCCACACTACCGCCTCTGAAACTTTCCTACGATGCGGTCTTAGCAGCAATAGTCCCTTCTGCGCGGGAACTAGTTGTTTGTTTTGTTCACATCATTTGATCATCCTCCTCATCTTTCGTGACAGCGATTACATTGGAATGTGAAAAAATTGGCCTCTGTGAAAATTGGGACTTTGTACGGGCACTGATTACCACGCAGTTGAGCGCCCCACAAACCAAACATCATCATCAACAAAAGTTCCAGTACATGTATTTCTTTGTCAGATGTATAAGAAAGGTTTACAGCTCGTTCGTGTCCGGTACAGGGCCCCTTATCTCAAACTGAAACAGATACCCTTCACCATCATCATTAAAAGTATTTACATCATCATGGAATCAGGCACCGGAGTCAGTAACTTCGGCGGTCTGTAGGTTCGTTGGATGACATTTTCCGACATGGGTTTCCAAGTAAAGCTTGATCTACTAAGTCCTCTTGAAAGGCAACCCTAGTAGGACTACTAAAATGATCGAGAATGTTAGCATTATTTTAGCGTTCTTGCAACATTTATTTTCCCGAAACAGAGATAAATTATACTAAACAGATTATTGATTGAATACTGTAAACAACTAACAGGTGATTTAAGACAACACTGGACAAGGATGATGGGTGGTAGAGACAGCTTAGCTAGTGGAGAAGGTCAGGTACTCTGGCATAGAAAATGTGGGTAACCATATCTGAACTGATATCACCTGAGCAGACTTTGATTCACCAAATCTACTGAATTTTCTCAACATAGGTGCAGCTGATAGCAAGTGGCGATTAAGATATGTACCATCTGACAATGCCAGAGCAGCAGTACATTAGCCTGCTGCTTCGGGTAGCAATGTAAATTGCAGCTAGCGAGAAGTGTGCGGGTGGCTGAGACGTAGAGTCGGCACCTGTGAACAGATTGCGGCCACGAAAGAAACGCAAAAATCTCACAGTCTAGCGATCAGCAGGCGAATCGCAATTTACTCTCTACCAGAGCCCTGAAATCACGGTAGATTCCAGTGTGTGACACACCCATTCGCTGCTCATACCAAAGACAGAGCTTAAAAGGATACCAACCGCCAAGATCGGTAAACCAAAAACCAGTAAGTGTGCCCTCGGCAAACGAGTAGTCCGAGACTTTTGAAGTCACAATGTCGGTACAGTGAGGACCTCACAACAGGCTCCCCAGTCCAAACTACTCACAAGTGAAGTAAGTCTCAGAACAGGTCCTACTTACTAACGACACATGCCAGAGTTTCGAGTAGAAGTTCTTACCAGACCAAAGTCCCCCAGCCGACTGCTTCGCACATCTCCAGCAAAGAAAAAAGAAACCGTTTTCCCGCAAACTGCAAGAATGATATCGCCTTCACAGTGTTCAGCCAATCGCAGGGCTCTAGAGGGCCTAAATCTCCCCTCCCACACGACAGCTTAAACTCATGTTGAACCAGGGAAAGACTTAAGATACCTGCATATCTGGAAAAAAGAAACCGCCAATTGCAGGCTTATTTTAAGTTTCCACAGAGAGGGAGAATGATTTTTTCTGAAGTCATGTCGCTTCCCACTGCAGCAAGTGAAGAGATACAGTCTCAAACATCTTTATCTAAACCGCCTGTGCCTTGGAGTTTGTTAGTCCTAGCTATGAGGCGTAATAAAATTCTGTCTCCAAATATTTCTCAGACACCAGACTTTTCTTATACAACCGACAAAGACAGGGACGTGATTCACTGGCCCACTTGGCTAACAGCGAACATGAAAAATTTTAAACTTTATTAGGCTACATGTGACTATTCACACAATGCCTGGTTTATGACTCCACTGTACAGACCCTTTCCCTTAGAACATCGCCCCAGCCCAGGCTTCTGCTGGCGCTGTGGGAGGTAGTGTGGCCATGTTCTCCTGGAGACCTGTCTTGACAAGGGGCTGCCCTGTCTGCCCTGTAAGGCTGTGGATCTATCCGACAAGATTTATTAAGGGATGGGCTCGCTGCCAATTGCTTTCAGCTCCCAACAAGCTGTTTCTACAAGTTAAGATCCATAAAACTACTTCATGCTCTAAGCGCACTACCAGGCTCCATAAACATCTGTTCAGGCCATTAACTTTTCAGAATCTCGCTCAAGTTGTGTTAGATTGTAAAAAAAATTACAATAATTTTCTTAATGCGAAAATATAGGTGAGAGAGGAATTTTTCCTCCACCTGCTGTTGATTTCTGCGTGGGTAGGGTCTCACTTGAATATTGTGTAGTGTGACACGAACCAGACCATATCACTGAAAATAGTAGGAGACTCTCATCCTGATAACTGATATATGTGAAAAAGGTAACTTGCAATCAGGATTTCCCACAGGTAAAACACATCCTAGTTTGACCTCACTAATTCCAGGGATCATTCACTCATATGAAGCTGCAAGCCAGCAAGAGTACATGGAAACATTGCTGTGAGTAGTATGAATTTTGTTAGACTCAGGGCTAATTGTTACATCATAGAGTTCTGATAAGCACTTGTTGTGCCTATCGTCTCGAAAGTATCAAGTGAAGAAGATTTGATATATAGTTAAAAGGCCATGCAGCAAAGAAATATATCCATTCACACCATATCTTGAGGTCAAAGATGAGTAATGTCCCTGATAAATTACGATGTCCTGGACGATGAACTGTTCTCTGGTTATTGATTTACCCCTGCTCTATCACTCATTTCACCTCAATCACCAAACACATAGATTGTTAAATTCTCAATGAACAAGGTAGCCACTTGTGTAATCTGTTTGTCTTAGTACCTAAGTTGTCTAAATTTGTTTATTATTTTTTACAACATAAAAACAAATACCGGCACATTGTCATTGTCAAGAGTTTTAATAATTGTGGAGAAAAAAACATAAACCTCACAATCAAGACAGATCAACTGATAAGCACAAAAAGACAAAACATATATTATGTAATGATATTACAGAAAGTTATCCTGTCGCTCCCTCTACAAGGGTACCTGGGGAGACAAAGTTTACCATTGAAAACGTAAGTAGAACTGAGAACATGGCACTTATGCACATGCACAAACTGTGACTGGTAGGACTGAAAAAGAGCAATTGGCGCCAAAGTAGAATTGCCTTTCACTCAGTACATCACGTGACAGATGTGGCGACAGACGTCTCTGGCGTTCTCTCTCATCTTAGGCAGCATCTGGCATCTTGGCAGCATCCTGTATCGTTGATAGCTTCTGGACCAAAGATAGACCCTTGGCGCCGTCCTGATTAGGCCATAGTCAGCCGTCATGAACTGTTGTGACCGCATTGGCGTAAAAATGGAGTAAAAATACTTTCAGCATTAGTGGGATGTAGGACAGCCCTGCTTTGCCCGTTCACCTCTGCTTCGGAATGCGCTCCTGCCGGCGTGGGACACCGGATTACCTTGCCTATTGTTGAAGGGACACGTCAACCTTGGCACCCCACTGAATCAGTTAGGCTCGGCACATGCATCAACTTTGGTGCCACGTGACGCGCTTGTCCCTCAAATAGTACCCTGATGGGTTGTTGGGGGCTAGGGGGTTGGTGCAGGTGTGTGGTGGCGTCCCACTGTCTGCACTGGCTTGAGACATGCCACCTCCACTGGTATGATGTAGGTGCGTCAGTTGGCAGCTGCCACTCTGTCTCAGTGGGCAGTCCAGTTCCACTCACCTGAGCTGCTAAGCTGACTTGCCCACTCCACTCTCCTTTCACTAGATGTGCAGTTTGCTATGTTGGTTCCGGTGTCTCCACAATCCTCAAGGGTGGTCAAGTGGCACATTTCCTCACAAATGTCATGACATCCATATAATCAATTTACATAGAAACAAATAATGATGAGTACAATTTTTTAATTTTTTTATAATATTAATAAAGATACAGTATCCAAAAATAAATTTAATGACTGCAGGGCCCTGTTAACGTTCCATGGACGTGAATTATGTGGTTTTAGGTGTCTTTGTTAGTGTGTGAACTTGGTTTTGTTAGTTTTTGGTTAATTCTACTCCTGCCATGTACACTAATTTTACACTGGCGCTACCTCTGTACCTCCACCAATTGTGCAGACTTCTCCCAGTACTCAATACTAACGTATTGTTCTACCCTACGCCTTTGCGAATACTACCGAAGCGAAATTTCATGCATTTTATTCCTTGTATGCTCCTCTTTTATTTTTCGACGTATGGCGGTGTTGTTTGCTGACGCTGAAGTGGACAGGAAGTGCGTCTACTCACTCAGGTGCTGGTGATTTGGCTGAAATCTCTGAAATGGCATTTTATCATTGTGTACACGTTATTTTAGATAGCAGAAGCATGCCTGCGGTCTCCTCCGTCAGGATCGCAACTGCTGAAATGGAACAAAAGCATCTGCATGACATATATACATATATTTTCTCCTAATATAAGTCTCGTTCATGGTCCTTCATTTTGTTTCTCCTTCCTATTTCAGAGACTGGTATTTGCCACTCTACCGTGACTTGCACTTGTCCATGTTCATTCCACATACACAATACTTCGTGGACATCGCTCAATGGCGCTCGCTAAATTCTGCCACGAGACAGGCTACACTATACGGCAGGCGATGACTCATGGCACACCAAGTCTTAGAGACGACACGCGCCCAAGCGTGGACCACTAACACCATACGAAACAAATCCGAAAATCGAGATGCACATTCTCATAACACTTTGTGTCTTAGAGTCGACACACGCTCAAAGCGTGGACCGCCAACACCAGCCGAAACACATCCGAAAGTCGAGACGCCTATGCTCTATGGCACGATTTACCATCTTGACACAACTAGAAACATAAAGTGACGTACATCCGTCCCTTGGACAGTGTACGAGAAACCATGGAGAGTAAACAGATACAATTTCATTTTTCATGGTGATGATTGTGAAGTCATGGGAATGGAAATCGGACGGTTTGTGGTCCAAAAAATAGTAACAGTACTCAGTTGTTTGTAGTACCCATTATTGGAACGTGCCTTGTTTTGTATGCCACAAAAAAAGCCAATTTTTGATGAGATATATCTTTCAACGGAATTTTAATTCAATCTGCCACCTGCCAGTGAGTGTTATGGTGAAGGTGACACAAATACGTTCAACAAGGACACTGATGGTAATGACAAGCAAAGAAAATAACAAAGAAATCGAACAAATATCAGTATCAGCATTAAATTACGTTAAACAGTTCATCCATGGAAACTATTTACATACAGCACCTTCTCTTCCCATTGTAGTTATCTTCTATCTTAGTGGTGTAACAGGTAAATATCTCTCGTCCCGGTACTTTGTGCTGCATTGTTTTGAGCTGAGTCCGCAGCGGCTGTGTATCGATTCCTGTTCGAAAGTTCTCTGCTGGACTCATGGGGTGGATTAGGTGGCCTCATTTCTACATAATGACTACATTGGTCATTCAATTGACCTTGGCCGATATATGTGTTGCTACTGCATTGCTGTTGGTCCCTAGAATCCTTTTAATTCTAGTTTGAGATCCGTTGCCCTCTCCAGTTTCCGTTTCGTCGGTAGTAGTTATTGTAGTTATGATTATAACTTACTCGTCTTCCACTATATTCCATTGATGGCTGACTGTTCCCATCGAAGTTTGAATTTTGGTTTCAATTGGATCGGTGTTTTCCCCCATTTCGTCCATCATCATTCGTCTCTTTTAATCATGGCCAGTTACAGTCATTATTTCTACTTCTTTCTCATGAGCTGTGACTTTAATTCACGTACTCTTGAAAGCCTCGAATGAATCGCTGCACCTACCGATGAGCGGTTGCTGGGAACATAAATGTAACTTAATATAGCAGTGCCTTATAATTTCCTTGGGACTGTACGGTTGATCCAAGAATCGGTTGCTTTGACCAGAGATTATAGGAATTTGACAGGACTGCGGAATCTTGATACTCTTAAGTCCTTTAATAACATGATCTCCTGTTTTATCCTCTCCTGAGCGTCTTGCGACCAATATGTGCTAAGGAATGCTTCCTCAAATTCTTGGTAGGAGCGACAACTCTCCCCAACTCCGCCCATATGTTCTGCAATCGACCCTTCTAAGAAACTACAGATAAACTGGAGAGTGTACTTTAGTGGCCAAGATACTTGTAGCATGTGATTGTAGTGTGCCATCAATTTCTTTGAGTGTAATGTGTTGTTTGCCTCCTTCTAGACTTTAAATTTCTGAATGGTCAAGAGCCCGCCTCTCGTGTTCGTGCGGTAGCGTTGTCGCTTCCCACGCCCGGTTTCACGGGTTTGATTCCCGGCGGGGTCAGGGATTTTCTCTGCCTTGTGATGGCTGGGTGTTGTGTGCTATCCTTAGGTTAGTTAGGTTTAAGTAGTTCTAAGTTCTAGGAGACTGACGACCATAGATGTTAAGTTCCATAGTGCCCAGAGCCATATGAACCATTTTTCGATGGCCAAGAAAAGCCTGTGGTCAAAAGATTCGACGTATCCGCCGTACGAACTTTCCTTCTCGTCTGCATCGCGTGATTACATGTATCCGTGTCCAAACGATCCTCGCGCACTGCTATGCTGTCCTCTAGTGTTGTCATATACATGGTATAAGGTGTCTGACCTCCGTACCCATGTACAAGTGTTTTCCGGTTGTGTCTCTGACTTGCTGCGTGTTACCGATGGACCGTGTTCTATTACGCATTACGTCGCGGCAGGAGCATATTCTTGCTGCATTCGCCTATGTCCACGGGGTGTATCCTCATACAGCGGTTCGGAGAGTCGCAAAACATTTTCTGCACTTCTGTGATGCTCTCGATGGCGCTCTACCGGACGAGATTGTGTCTGCAATTGCGTGACACGCTCATGTGCCTTCCGAACGTCATTAGCCAACTCGTTTTGTTGCTCAGTCATTCGGGCCTGCTGATCTTTAATTTCAGAGATTTCATCCTGATTGATTTCTATCTGTTCGATTCGCATCGCCGCCTGGGTTTCTTGAACCTTTTTTTGTCCTGCTTTGGGAGGGTTGCAAATGCCTTTTTTCTCTTAAACGCCACAGTTCTTGCCAGTTTAACTTGTTCTTTGGCCACTGATGCGTCCTTTCGTGCTACTTGCACTAACAAATTGCACTGTTTTGGCATCAAGTGTCACCTGGTGCACCACCTCGTTTTCTTGACATTCTCTAGCTGTTCTTGGATTCCTACTTTCTCTTTCTTGACTATCTATACCATCTTTGACCGTTCTTATGATTAATTTGTCTCTTTCCTTCTCTTATTCCCGTCTCTTTGTCTCTGCTTCTTGTCCCTTTCTGCCTCCTGCAGAGGCATCAAACTGAGATCCAGCACTAACACCACGATGACTAGCTGAACGTGATTCCGTCATTCTAAGAAGTTTCGTACGTGATTCTGGTCTGCCAGTCCCAATGATGGTGCTTCTGGTACCAGCAGCGCCTACATTTCGTTCTACTTCGGTTTCTCGTTCACTTTCGTCACCTGACTGAGACATGTCGTTATACTCTGCAGGTTCTACGTTCGACATTTCTGTCCGGTCTACAACCGCATTTGCCTGAAAGTCCCATGTAATATTTGCCTCGTCACCGCTAATAATGTGATATGGATCCCTGGTTAACAAAATACAGTTACGTCCGCTAATCTGCAGCACTTTTACCTTGCTTCTTGTAAGCAAGGACTCGAATTCTGGCCCAAACCAATGTAAACACTACACATACGTTTGACACGCAGATCCCATTCTAAATAAACTTCCAGGGAGATAATGATTCCTAGTTCCTGACAACGAAATCAAATAATAGCACTCTTTTCTACGCTCACAAACGAAAATCTCAATCTATCCTACCAAATTAGCACAATGCCGTGCGTCGTCAGAAACAAACAATCAAATGACACAGAAATCACAACCACAATATGAAAATACACACATACGATAGTTATATATTAGTACTATGTCTAGGTGCCAGCAACGCGAATCTATTCCGCCCAGTGTACCAAATTAAACATAAGGAACAGAAGCGTCTCTAGACAACACTGACTACGATCTGACAGTCACAGGAGGTCCTATCAGTTCAAAATATCGCGCAATTGACCTCAAATTGAATGACTACGCTAAGCAACGTGATCTGATGGTCACAAAAGGTGTCATCAATCCGAGAACCTGGCGTGGGACAACAGAATGAAAAGAAACCCTCGTGGGACAACTTGAATGATTGAGAATGTTGGCATAATTTTTTGGCATAATTTTAGTGTTCTAACGACATCAATTTTTCCAAAACAGACATAAATTACACTAAACAAGTTATTGATTGAATACTGTAAACAACTAACAGGTGACTTAAGACTGCACTGGACAAGAATCCTGGATGACAGAGACTGTTGAATTAGTAGAGTGGGTAGAGTATTCTGGCCCTAAAAAGGTTGGTAACGCAATCGGAATTGATCTGATGCTGAGCAGACTTTTACAGATGAAATCTACAGAAGTTTCTCTACATAGATGCAGCTGAGAGCAAGTGGTGATTGGGATCTGTAAGCGCTGACGTTACCCCGTTCGCTTCATGCGGCGATGTAACTTGCAGCTGGCGGGAAGTGTGTGGTAGAGGTGAGATGAGGATGCGGCATCTGTGAATCGATCACAGCCACGACAACAAGCAAAAGTCTCACGGTCTAGTGATCAGGCAGACGGATCGCAGCCTGAGCTCTGAAGTCACGGTAGATTTCAGTCTGTGACACACCCGTTTGCTGGTCGTACCAAGAACCAGTTTGGCTCACTTAAACGACAGAGCGCACTGGGATACCACACTTAAAGACTAGTAAACCAATAACGAATAAGTGTACCGTTGGCAAACGAGCAGTCCAGGATGTTGAAAGTCACGCTGTCGGTACAGTAACAACTTCACCACAGGCTCCTAAGTGTAAACAACTCCCAAGTGAAGTCAGTCTCGAGACAGGTCCGATGTACCAACCAACCATGGCAGAGCTTCGACCAGAAGTTCTTATCAGAGCAAGGTACATCACCTGGGTGCTTCGCACCTCTCAAGAAAGAAAGAATCCTTTTTCCCGCAAAGTGCACGAACGACACCGCCTTCAGGCCGTCTTGAGCCAATCACAGGGCTCTAGAGGTGCCAAATCTCCCCTCCGATACAACAGCACAAACTCACGTCGAACCAGTGCAGGAATTATGAAACCTGCGTCTCTGGAAAAAAAAACGAGACCGCCAATTACTGGTTTTTTACGTTTTCACAGAGGGAGGAGATGAGTTTTTCCATAGTTGAGTCTCTTCCCAAGGCAACTAGCCAACAGATACAATCTGAAAGATCTTTATGTAAATCACCTGTGACTGGGAGCTTGTTAGTCCCAGCTATGAGGTGTAATAAAGATTCTGTCTCCAAACATTTCTCAAACGCCAGATATTTGTTATAGAACTGAGGCGGCCAGAGAAAGTGGTCCACTGGCGTATTTGCACTATCAGCAAACACGAAAAATTGTGAACTTTTACTACCCAGGACTCTGCAAACAATACCCGGTTTGTGTCTCCACTGTGTAGACGCATCCCTTCTGTCCGTCGCCTTCGGCTGGCACCAGTGTAGGCACATCAGCATTGTTCTGCTGGAGACCTGCCTCGACGAGGGACTGTCCTGTCAGCCCTCTATGGCTGTGGACATATCTGACAATATTTACTAAGTGATGGGCTCGCCGCCAACTGCTTTCGACTACCAAAAAGCCATTCCTACAAACTAAGAACCATAAAAATACTTCATGATTTTCTGCCCTGCCAGGTTCCATCAACGTCTGCTCACGCTGTCAACTCTCTAGAGTCTCGCTCAAGGAGCGTCAGGTTGTTCCAAAATCTACAATAATTTTCCATATGCGAAAAAATAGGTGAGAGAGTAACCTGTCCTCTCACCCTCTATAACCTACAGAAGGGAGTACTTGAATTCCGAAACATCTTGTATGTGCCACTGTAGAATTATGAAAAAAGTTGCTGTACTGATAAAACGTGAGGTACATCAGCTGTGGGTCGGGTTATACTGATTCCTGCCCTTGTGGAAACACCTAGCCTAGTGCAGCTTAGCTACCATTTCCTTAGTTTCTCGAGTGATGTCGCCATTTTGGTTCAGCAAGGGAATCAAGTGCACTTGTAGTCGAATTGTGATCTTCTGGTGTTTCGCAGTTTTATTAGAGTCTAACATGCTATCGTGGCATCTGAGAGGTGTGTTGGTTGCTAATCTTGTGTACACAGTAGATATTTATATGGCGGGCTGAGCCTTCACCTACTGAGGTGTGGCCACGCCGCTTAGATCTGGTACAGATTCAGTGGCAAGCATCAGTCCTTCTTTACATGTTCGCGAGACCAGCCCACCCCCAACCCCCTCTTTTATCAGTCACTTCTCACTTTCGTTTGTTATTTGACAACAAAACTGATTTTGATCTTTTTAATGACCGTGTTTGGATCGTTTATGTGGATTAGGGTCCCACTGAGAAGAACATTTCATTATCAAGTAATTATTTATTTGCAAGAGAGTATAAGTCTCAGAATAATTTATTGCACATCATTTCGTGTATTTGAATGCCTTTTATACTCTGAAGAGCCAAAGAACATCCGCCTAATATCGGGTAGGAACCCCACAAGCACGCAGAGGTGCCACGACACGATCTTGCATGGACTCGATAAATGTCTGAAGTAGTGCTGGAGGGAAAGGACACCTTGAATCCTCCAGGGCTTTAAACAAATCAGCTTGATACAATTTGAAACGAGACTCGTACGACAGGCAACATGTTACCAGCCATGAATGGTCCAATGTCAGTGTTACTGTCCCAGGCGAGGCATAGAGCATTGTGTCGTGCAGTCATCAAGGGTGCACGAGTTGGCCTTCGGTCCGAAAACCCACATTTATGACGTTCCGTTGAATGGTTCGCACTCTGAGACTTGTTGATGGCCCTGCATTGATATCTGCAGCAATTTGTGGAAGGGCTGCACTTTTGTCACGTTGAACGACTCTCTTTAGTCGTTGTTGGTACTACACTTGCAGGGTCTTTTTCCGGCCTCAGTGATGTCGGAGATTTGATGTTTCACCGGAATTCCTCACGAATCACTCATTACGTGGTCGTACGGAAAAATCATCACTCCATTGCTACATTGGAGATACTATGTCCCATCGCTCATTCACCGACTATGACATCACGTTCAAACTCACTTAGATTTTGATAACCTGTCATTGTAGCAGGTTCAAATTTCGGACACGTATTAGTGCATATTACAAAAGTTATTCATGAAACGTATATACAACGTCTTTAAATGTTACACTGTACATATCAGATCGGTATCATTCACCCTCACTGCCTATATATGTTTTTTACTATTAATTCTTTCACCTATGTGTTTCGGCATATATTGGTGCTATCTACCGATGAGTATTTCCGAAACTGTTGTTTGAGCAACTTTTGACAAAATTTGGGTATGAAAGAGTAATAATTGTTATTGAAAGTTGAAAAGTGTCCTCCGTGGTAAGTAAATAATTGCCCAGATCCTACCTCCCTACCACATCGGTGATAGCGGAGCATGGTCCCTTGTGAACTGCAGGGTTCTGATCATAGGCATTGGTAGGGAAGGGATTTTATTTCGGCAAGGTGTTCTGCTTCTCTGCTCGATTCCAGGTGTTTGCAAAGAGTAAAATCACCAATGGACTGCTGATTTGTTTTGCGAGTATCATACTTAACGAAGAATCAGTTACAGTATGTGCCGGAGATACATGGGTTACACACAGATGGCCCCATAGTCGAGTTAAGCCAACTCCTGCTCGGTATATTCGACTGTCGTATCAATAACACTCCGTCATCATTGACGTGGTAGACGACAACTCCGTTATGTGCAGTAGTTTGCTGTCTGTGTACAGGTGTATATCAAACTGTTCCAAAGTGTGGTACTTTGCAATGCCAGACGGTTAGGATTCAGGCAGATCCGAAAAAGTTGTGTAACTACTCCAGGACTTAGCTGTAGTAAACATCAGCGACAAACAGGCCTCTCTTGTTGAAGAGATATAGGTAAAAATCCCCCCTCCAATGAACCATGTACCTTGCCGTTGGCGGGGAGGCTTGCCTGCCTCAGTGATACAGACAGCCGTATCATAGGTGCATCCACAATGGAGGGTTATTTGTTGAGAGGCCAGACAAACGTGTGGTTCCTGAGGAAGCGCAGCAGCCTTTTCAGTAGTTGCAGGGGCAACAGTCTGAATGATTGACTGATCTGGCCTTGTAACACTAACCAAAACGGCCTTGCTGTGCTGGTACTGCGAACGGCTGAAAGCAAGGGGAAACTACAGCCGTAATTTTCCCAACGGCATGCAGCTTTACTGTATGGTCAAGTGATGATGCTGTCCACTCAGATAAAATATTCCGGAGCTAAATAGTGCTTTATTCGGATCTGCGGGCTGGAACTGCTCAGGAGGACATCGTTATCAGGAGAAACAAAACTGGTGTTCTAAGGATCGGGGATAGTTTAAAGTTTGATATAGTGGCAATTAGTAAAGTTCGGTGGCTGGAGGAACAAGACTTCTGATCAGGTTAATATATGGTTATAGATACAAAATCAAATAGAGGTAATGCAGGAGTAAGTATTAATTATGAATAAAAACAAAGAAGCGCGGGTCAGCTACTACAAACTGTACAGTGAACGCATTACTGTAGCCAAGATAGGCACGAAGCTCACGCTTACCACAGTAGTACAAGTTTATATGCCAACTAGCTCCGTAGCTGACTAAGAGGTTGAAGAAATATATCATGAGATAAATGAAGTCATTCTGATAGTGAAGGGAGATGAGAATTTCATAGTCATTGGAGACTGGAATTCGACAGTAGGAAAGGAGGAGAAGGAAAAATAGTAGGCGAACACGGAAGGCGAGTAAGAAATGAAAGAGAATTTTGCACAGAGTATAACTTAATCGTAGCTAACATTTGGTTTAAGAATCAGGAAAAAAGGTTGTATACTTGGATACGAGGAAGAGCCTGGATACACTGGAATGTTTCAGAGAGATTATATAATGATGAGATAGGAATTTAGGAACCAGGTTGCAAATTGTAAGACATTTCCAGGGGCAGATGTGAACTCTCGCCACAATCTGTTGGTTATAAATTGTAGATTAAAACTGATGAAAATGCAAAAAGGTACGAATTTACAGAGTTGGGACCTGGAGAACCGGGAGCGGATTTTATTATATCATCTGCGTGCCTGAACAGTTTAGTCTCATGTGTTTCTGCTTGTTTATTTTATATGTAATATCCACAGTTCTCCCGTTTTCGTTTGCGTCGGAAAGTATATAGATTTTATGACATAATACACGTTAATAATTCTGGGGAAAATTATTTAGTTTCACCTGTATGCTTCGGTAGTTAGGTTTCTGAATTTCTGCGTACAAATCTAATTTATTAGACACAGTTAATGCGCCTTCGTAAGGCTACAGTAGAATTACGCAGAACATGCCGATAGCCCGTTTATCTGAATAGTTTAGTTTTTCACGGTATGGGCAGGGACTGCGATTGTTGTGTGCGGATGCGATCCGAGTTGGTGACACTTCGCTCTCAACTTCAGGCTGTGATGACTTAGGTTACACAGCTTCAGGCTGCAGTGGATGGGCACCACTATTGTGGGCCGGCCGTGGGGATCCAAGGGACCTCCAGCACGGCTGAGTCCTCCAATCGATTCTCACCGGTGCCCAGCACAGTTACCGCTCGCACTGTGGTTGACCCGTCGAGTGGGAGGTCGCCCCAGGGCGTAGCAGGCGGCGAAAGACTTCCCAGGCTGCCGCACGTAATGCCTCCCCAGTTTCTCTGACAAACAGGTTCCAGGCACTGTCTGTGGCTAACGCTGTTTCTGAGCCAGATGCTGTCACGTGTCCTGTTTCATAGGAAACCTCTCAGCCTGCAAGATCCGGATAGTCACTTAGGATGGGATTATTGATAGTTGGGAGCTCCAACGTTAGGCACGTTAAGGGACCCTTAACGACATGGCTGCCAAGAAGGGAAAGAAACCCAATGTGCACTGGGTGTGCATACTGAGTGGAGTCATTCCAGATGTGGAACGGGTCCTCCCGGATACCATGAAGGGTACAGGGTGCTGCCATCTGCAGGTGGTTGTTCACGTCGGTACCAATTATGTGTGCCACATTGGATCAGAAGTGATTTTCTCTGGTTTCAAGCAGCTAACAGAAGTGGTAAAGGCTGCCACTCTTGCTTGCAAGATGAAAGATGAGCTGACCATTTGCAGCATAGTCGACGGAGCTGATTGTGGACCCCTGGTGTAGAGCCGAAGGGAGGGTCTGAATCAGAGGCTCAGGCGGTTCTGCGACCTTGTAGGCTGCAGATTCCTCGACTTGCGCCAAAGGGTGGTTGGGTTTCGGGTTACGCTGAATAGATTAGGCGTCCACTATACGCAGGAAGCAGCTGCACGGATAGTAGGGGCTGTGTGACGTTTACTGGATATCTGAATGGTGTCAAAATTGGCAGTTGATCCTAAATAACGAAAACTGTGAAGTCATCCCCATGAGTGCTAAAAGTAAACCGTTAAACTTCGGTTACATGCTAAATGAATCAAATATAAAGGCCGTAAGTTGAACTAAATACCTAGAACTTATAATTACGAACAACGTAAATTGGAAGGAACACTTAGAAAAAGTTGTGGGGATGGCTAACCAAAGATTGCGTTTTATTGATAGGACACTTAGAAAAAGTAACAGATCTACACTACGTTTTTCCGTCATTTTTAGAATACTGCTGAGCGGTGTGGGATCCTTACCATACAAGACTGACTGAGTACATCGAAAAAGTTCAATCAGGGACAGGACGTTTAGTATTACCGCGAAATATTGGAGAGATTGTCATTGAAATGGTACAGATTTTGGGCTGCGACGGAATCTTATCACGCAATTCCAACAACAAACTTTCCCCTGCGAATGCGAAAATATTTTGTTGACACCGACCTACATAGGGAGAAACGATCACCACGATAAAATAAAGGAAATCAGAGCTCGTACGGAAAGATGTAAGCGTTCGTTCCTTCCGTGGACTATACGAGAATTGAATAATAAAGAATTGTGAAGGTGGTTCGATGAACCCTCTGTCAGGCACTTAAATGTGATTTGCGGAGTATCCATGTAGATGTAGAAATGAAAGAACGAGAGAATGCTGAGAGTTTCAGACAGAGCATTAGCGAATGATTTACGAGAACATTGGAGAGAAATACAGTAGGGGAACAATGGGTAGCTTTGAGAGATGAAATACATAAGGCAGCACAGGATCTTATAGGTAAAAAGACGAGTGCTAGTAGAAATCCTTGGGTAACAGAAGACATATTGAATTTAACTGATGAAAGAAGAAAATATGAAATGCAGTGAATGAAGTGGGCAAAAAGGAATACAAACATCTCACAAATAAGATCGACAGGAACTGCAAAATGGCTACGTAGGGATGGCTAGAAGACAAATGTAATGATGTAGAGGCATATATCACTAGGGTCAATATAAATACTGCCTACAGGAAAATTAGAGAGGCTTTTGGAGAAAACAGAACCACTTATATGAATATCAATAGCTCAGATGAGAAGCCAGTTCTAAGAAAACAAGGGAAAGCAAAAAGATGCAAGGAGTATAAAGAGGGTCTATACAAGGCGATGTACTTGAGGGCAATATTATGGAAATGGAAGAGGCTTATTGGAAGATGAAATGGTAGTTACGATACTGCGTGGAGAATTTGACAGAGCATCGAAAGACCTAAGTCGAAACAGGTCCCCGGGAGTAGATATCATTCGATTAGAACTTCTGATAGCATTGGTAGAGCCAACCCTGATAAAATTCTACCACCTGGGGAGCAAGATGTATGAGACAGGCGAAATATCCTTAGCCTTCAAGAAAAAAACAGTAATTCCACTAAGTACAATCCCAAAGAAAGCAGTTGTTGACAGGTGTGAAAATTACTATTAGCTTAATAAGCTACAAAATATTGACAAGAAATATTTACAGACGAAAAGAAAAACTGGTAGAAGCCGACCTTGGGGAAGATCAGTTCGGATTCCGCTGAAATGTTGGAATACATGAGGCACTAGTGAGCCTACGACTTACCTTAGAAGATAGATTAAGGAACGGCAAACCTACGTTTCTTGCATTTGAATATTTAGAGAAAGATTTTGACAATGTTGACTGGAGCACTCTCTTTCAAATTCAGAGGGCGTCAGGGGTCAAATACAGGAAGAAAAAGGCTAATGAGAGTTTGTACGAAAACCAGATGGCAGTGATAAGAGTCAAGGGGAATGAAATGGAAAGTGTGGTTGAGAAGGGAGTGTGACAGGGTTGTAGCCTATCCCCGATGTTATTCAATCTGTATATTGAGAAAGCAGTAAAGGAAAGAACAGGAAAATTTGGAGTAGGAATTAAAATCCATGGAGAACAAATAAATACTTTGAGGTTTGCCGATGACATTGTAATTCTGTCAGAGACAAAAAAGGACCTGGAAGAGCTTTTGAACGGAATAGACAGTGTCTTGAAAGGAGGATATAAGATGAACATCAACAAAAGCAAAACGAGGATAATGGAACGTAGTCTAGTTAACTCAGTTGATCCTGAGAGAATCAGATTAGTAAATGAGGCACTTAAAATAGCAGATGAGTGCTGCTATTTGGGAAGCAATATAATTGATGATTGTCGAAGTAGAGAGTGGATAAAATGTAGACTGGCAATGGCAAGAAAAGCGTTTCTGAAGAAGAGAAGTTTGTTAACATCGAGTATAGACTGAAGTGTCAAGAAGTCTTTTCTGAAAGTATTTGTATGGAGTGTAGCCATGTATGGATGTGAAACATGGACGATAAATAGGTTAGAAAGGATGAGAATAGAAGCTTTCGAAATGTGGTGCTACACAAGAATACCAAAGATTAGATGGGTAGATCACGTAGTTACATGAATAGGTACTGCATCAAATTGCGGAGAAGAGAAATTTGTGGCACAACATGACTAGAAGAAAGGATCGGTTGGTAGGACTTATTCTGAGGCATCAAGAGATCACCAATTTAATGTTGTAATGCAGCGTGGAGGGTAAAAATCGTAGAGGGAGACCAAGAGATGAATACACTAAGCAGATTCAGGAGGATGTAGAGTGCCGTAGTTACATGGAGATAAAGAAGACTGCACAGGATAGAGTATCATGGAGAGCTGCATCAAACCAGTCTCAGTACTGAAGGCCACAACAACTACAATATGTAAAATCATTGTGGTACAAGCTGATGCCAGTTTACTAAGTTGGCAAGATCTCTGTGGGCGGGATAACAAAAAAGTTTTCTTCCTGACCCAACCATTTCTGTAGACGGCTTTGGTACCTCCGGTAGGAATGGTGAGGAAAGGTTGAAACTATTCAGTGAATTACCTAATCCGCTATTTCCTAGTATACAGAACATCGACGAATTATCAGTCGACACAAGTGTAGATATTATAGGTTTTTATTTTTCATCGCTCGTTTGGAATACCAGGTCGTAGTTCAGCAAATGATTCACTTTTTAATGATTCAACTTATGGATCCACATGCTGACGATAGATTGAGCAAAACCGTAACTAAAGCCGTCGATAAGCGCATGTCGTTGCTGTAGAAACTTGTTACAAGAAAATATGTCCCTTAGAATTAGGAATGAGTTGTCTAGCCAACATTTCAATCACATTCATAACCATAGTGAGCCACTCACACGCTATTGTAAAAATGTTAGAATGGTCATGTGAGCTCTTTGTCTCCGGGCTAACAAGCTGGAAGCTGTGAGCAACAATGTGGAAGGTATGCATTTGGAAGATCGGTGGCGTATTCTCGTCACTAACAAACATGAAACCTTCGCTACTTTTGATAAATTACTTAAGAGTATAAAAAACGTCAGCTAAATGTCACGAAAACAGTTAGTGCTAAAGAAGTAATACTTTAAAACGTCATATTTAATGGAACAGCTTCACTGCAAGAACAGCAGAAGTATAGTGCCCATTCTAAATACTGGATCACTAATGCATTGTTACGCACGTGTCATGAGAAACATTTTATTTTAACTTCCACCCTCTTCATAGAAAGGCGGTTCTTACTGCCACAGCGAAGATTTGGACACTGTAAGTGTTAGGTGTAACGAGTTTGGTTGATATCAGTGCTATAGTTTAGGAAGAGACGTGCAATATACGTACTTATGTAAGTGCTTACATACCAACTGACGTTCATATACAAGGTGTTCGTTTTAACTTGAGACAACTAAATATCTCGAAAGGAACATATCGTACGACAAAATAATATTAAAGGTGGAAAAATAATATTAGTAAATGAGACATTTATCTGTGCTCCAACTGGCCACTATCTAGCCACCCCTCGAGCGTGCGAGGTGTAAACTTTAAATTTCCGAATTGAACTCCACATTATTCGAATTCTCCGCTAAGTAATACGGACGGTTTACTATTCGTGGTTGATGGCGCTGTAATCGACCAATATCAAGTCTGATTGTATTCCAATAAAGTACAGACTCATTTCATTCTACATTTCATTTACGTTGTAAATAAAAAGATTTGCGATATGACTGTTGGTACTGATGTTCTAATGCTACTTGAGTAATGCAGATTTGATTGTGAATTACAGTATGTTTAGCCGTTTCAGTGTCTCCTTAGAAACTAGGTTTAACGTGATCCAGGACAACGACGTTGATTGAAGGATTATCCGATGCTTGATATCAGTGAGGCCCTTGTCTCGCACATTTGGGTTGCTTCATTTCGGTTAGTATCCATGGTAAGTACGCCTGTCACTCTCACGTCATAGGCATTTCACCATATTACCATGGTTGTGCTTTGCATTACGCCGGTAGTCGCGTAGCGACCAGAACTCGAGTTAACGACGTTTGGATGGAAACACACACCGAAATCAGTCACAATGATAGTGGGGCTCGAGGGAAGCCACCGAAATAAGCATTACAATTGTCTGAGGATTCATCATAGCCGGCAGAAGTGGCCGATCGGTTCTAGGCGCTTCAGTCTGGACCACGCGACCGCTACAGTGCAGGTTCTAATCCTGCCCCGGGCATGGATGTGTGTGATGTCCTTAGGTTAGTTGGGTTTAAGTCAAGGGGATTGATGACTTCAGATGTTAACTTCCATAGTGCATAGAGCCTTTGAAACCAGTTTGACTAAGAGTCTTGCTAGAGGTAGCTTTCTATCAGCTGAAGGATATGCCACATTCCCAGTTGACGTCCCGAGCAAGAGTGGACGAGAGCTCGCTAGGTACTTCTCATACGCCGCGGAGCAGCGCTCGCGGTGCTAGTCGAAACTCGCAGGTCCAACGATATGTATTACGGACAGCGATCGATATCTGCAACCCCTAACAAGTGTAGTATCTAGCGCTGATTCCTCTCCCACAAATCTGCGAATGGCCATTGAATATGGCTTACGACCGCCGCGCGGAGGACCCCATACTGACGTAGTTGAGGGGGTGGGGAGTCTGACTACAGGCGAAGCATGCCCCCCTCACCCTACCATTCGGACCGAGGGGAGACAGGAAACGCCTGGAAACCAGCTCCAGGTCTCATGTCAACATGAGTTGTCTGCGCTTCAACAACAATGGGAGGGAAGGAAAGGCCGACCACCATCGGGTCGGGGCACCCGACCGGCAACAATGGCTGAAAATCAGGAAAAGCAGACTGTTCTATGTTGCTGGACCGGAACGTCACTGTGCCTTATCACAGATGAAGGCACCTGGTCCATATGGTCATCCGGTCGCGGCTGCGATGCTGGCACTGCGGGCGACTCCGACGCGAGACATGGCGTCCGCACTGGGGTGTCGTCTCGTGGCAATGGCGAAGCTACGGGCGCTGGCCATTAAGGGCGAGGAGAGCAAGGAAGAGGTCGCAGCGGGGGCAGCCCCGTCGGCGCCGACACTAGAAACATAGGGCAAGCGGCAAAGATCCCACGACTAAAGAGGTGTGTCAGATTACTATGCCTGCGCACCTCACCAGATAGACCTGATATGACAAACATAGCGCGGCCAAGATGGCGATTGCCGCGGAAATGACGAAACTAGACAATATAATCGGGCAAGAATTTGTGGGTCTGCCGTGGCAAAGAAGCGAAGTGTGGAGGATGCAACAAATTCATCAGAGTTCGCTCAGGCCGACCATGCAAGAATTCAGCCAGCGAAAAACTGTCGCGCGACTGAGATCGGTGCGAAGAAAAAAAAACAACAAACGAGCGTCCTCGCGAGAATGAGCGGCTCCGTTCGATAGAGGAGAGAACGGTGCTGAAGTTAAATGCTGATTACCATTACATTCACAAAAGGTTTCGAACTCTGCGGATACAAACTGACGTTCATTGTCAGTGACAATGCCGTCTGGCAATCCTTCTATGCAAAAGATAAAAGACAAGGCTTTGAAGGTAGCAGTCGATGCCGTTGATGATATGCGAACAACAAATGGAAAACCACTAAAAGAGTCAACAAGAATTAACCATCGTGCTTCCCAAAAAGGACCCGCGAAATCGGAATTCAACGATTCCGTGGCAAAGTTGCCTTAGGATAAGAGAAAAATTTCTGCGGTGGTGTGGACTGGTTTTCGGCGCAATCAGAACGAGAAGAACAAATCTTGGATATGTCAGAATCAATTCCAAAACAGGTATAGTGAGGGCGAACTAACTGTTCCGTCCGCACTATACCCCAATAACCTTGGTGAAAAAGTCGTTGCACAGCTGACTGCAACGAACGTTGAACAATAGCACGAGACTGATATTTCTCCGTGCGGAGGAAGAGGACACCACATTGTACAAATGTAACAACACTTAATACTGTGTCGTTAACTGTTGCTGTAGATATACGACGAAAGTAAACATGAAAACTGTCTACATCATCATTTTGCACATCGACGAACAAACAACCCTGTTCGGGAGAGTCGAACAGCGTGTCTTTAGCTATCGGCAATCAGGATTACGCGTCGGCGTTACCGTGCTGAGCAGAAGGACGATACAAGGTGTCGTAACAGTACTGCGACAAAAATAGCAACCTACGAATAAATTTTTGGGCCTTACCCGGAGGCACGAGCTTTTACGGGTGAAACAAAGACGTCAAAGACTTATGGTTGGAGATAACTGTAAACTTGCGACCGTATATGAAGTTGTGGTATTTTCTAACTTCAAAAATCAAACCGAGAGCTTCCTCCTCGATCCGCGAGTAGTTACGCTGCGCAGAGGAGATTAGCTTCGATGCAACTGCGAACGGGTGATCACGCAAACCAAATTTGTGAGCAAGAACAGCTACGATCCTGAAATCAAAAGCGTCAACCATGAGGACCAGAGTTATTGCAGGATCGAAGGCCGTAAGACATGTGCTAGATAACAATGCAGATTTAAGTTGCTGAAAGGCACGTTAGCATTCAGGCGACCAAATGAACGGAACGTCTAAACATTCATGGTGGTGTCTGTTTGTTCTATATCGTGTCTCCCTACCACTTTCGCGCAACGACGCTCTGAGCGTGTTTTTTAGGGAATTAACTAGTTTGAACCTGGGACCTGTTGCTGGTAAGGAGACGCCAGACCACACATGACATGTAGAATTCAGAAGAGTTCAGTGAGACTAGCGGTGATATAACCAAATACTAAATGATCTCAGCGTCAGCTCCACTGCACTCCCTGCAAAAGATTCTTAATACTAACTAAATATAGTGGAAAGGGTTCAAGGCTTTCCTATTTTTAGTTAGCTGGTAAAATAACGAAGAAATAGCAGTTAAGTTTACCATTGATAATTTTATTCTACTCACAAAACATCGTTTATAAATTGCAACATTGATAAAAGGAAATGTTTCAATACAGGATGGTAAAAACCAACTGCGTTCAACAAAAATGTGAACGAATATTCCCTGAGTGGTTTTCCAAGTTCTACAATGGATCGAAGGATGACCTATGCCATATCACATCTATAATCTAGGTTTAAATTAAGTTTCACAAAAGAGAAAACTATCAAAATGGTCTACAGTGACCCTCAGTTACCTTTAAGTACTTATCTAACCTGTCGTAAATTACAGTGGCTGATGTGGCTTCTCAATAACTATAAAATAGAAAAATCATCGCGTTTCAGATCTTTACTTCAAGTGGCAAATGTGAACACCATGAGTTTTAATTAACGATCGACACTAGTATTACGCAAAAAAGGGGTGTAACAGATGAGACTTCTGCAGTTCTGAGTGAAGCCTTATGCGCTCAAAATTGCGGCATCGCGTGCGTTCATTACCATGTCGGTGTTTAGGCAGTGTCAGGGCAGCGGTGGGCAGCACAGCTCCGCTCACATCGCCATCTCGGAAGCAACTCTCTTCTAACTTCTCCTTACTACAATTTACCGAAGTTAGTTTAAAAAAACTATCTGGCTATGTTTTCATCTGACCAGTCAGGGTCTCAATGTTAACCTTAAACTCCGCCTACAAAAATTCTGTCTATCCAATGAGAAACGTTATACTTTTGGTGATGGGGCAATGTTTTTAAAGTTTGCAACGTAACAGAGACGCTAAAAAGTCTCACGCTAAAACCTGCAGCTGGTGTGGTCCTTTTACCGTTATCGGAAGATCTACACTGTTCTTCTGGAGGGCTCTATCTTTTAACATGGCCTGGGGGGTGGTCCTTGACGTACCCGAGACGCGAAAAAGTCTCACGCTAAAACTTGAGGGTGGTAGTGGCCCTTTTTGTGTTAGCGTAAGATCTATACTGTTTTTCTGGAGGGCTCTAGCTTTTAACATGGGCTGGGGGATGGTCCTTGACGTACCATATACGCGAAAACGTGCGGGCTGTGTGGCCCTACTGGTTAGCTGGCGCCGTAGGTGTCCAGACCTTCCCTTATCATAGGGCCTTCTAGCTTAACACGGTTCTGCTCTCGGCTTCTGTCCTCGTTTCTCCCCTCGAAACTGCGTCTGCCTCACCGTGGGAAGGTACGACATGCATTTAGGCATTCTTGTGTTAGTCTGTGGCATTCCATTTGCTCACTCGTTACTTGTATTACTTTGGTTCATTTAATGTCACGATTTATTCGTAGCTACGTGACATAATAGTGGATTTGCTTATCATGTCAGAGTTTTCATGGAAGGTGTTGGATTTGCCTGACACCTTACAAACGTTCTTTCCACACAGTCTATGTAATGGTGCGGCAAGAGATGATGCGTTAGGCAAAACTTGTGACAAAAATTGAGCTTGGCTAGAACGGATTGCAAATCTTTAAGTGGGTGCTGGTAGTTGGTAGCTGGTGCTGATAGTTCTGATATTGCTCATAAATGATCCGTACTTGGATGAATGCCTTGAGAGTTTATCCCATGTCCTAAATAGGGTAACTGTTATAAAAAAGGTAAAATTGTTCTTATTGAGTATAAGTCCATTTTCATAGAGCACTTCAAACAACTGTCTCAAGTTCTGCAAATGTTCTTGCTGGGTAGCACCAGAATCTACGACGTCATATAGGTAATCACACACTGAAGGAATCGACGCACAAAGGGGCTGTAAAAAAATGCTGAAATAGTGCCGGTGCAGGGGACATCCGAACAGAAGCCTGTTAAATTTGTTGACACCTAAATATGTATTCACGACTAGAATCTTCTGTGATTCTTCATCCACAGGAATCTGAAGATAAGCATCTTGAAAATCTAACTTAGAAACCTATTTGCCTGGACACAATTTGTCAAACAAGTCTGCTGGACATGGCAAAGGAACTGTTGAGGATGAACGGTGGCTTTAAAATCCATGCACAGTCGCAGTTTGCTTGATGCTTTTCCTTAAGATAACCAACGGTGATGCCATAGTCATGCTATCACCAGTTGAATCACCCCTTGATTCTCAAGTTCATGTAATGTTTTAGCAACTTCTTCTCGAAGCGCGTGAGGCACTGTGCGAGCCCTGAAATATTTATGCTGTACATTGTCCTTCAGATCAATATGCGCCTGAAAAGTTTCCGCGCAACCTATAACTGGTCAAAAAAGTCAGCAAACTCTTGACATAGTTCAGAAACACTCTTTGTGGGAACACTTTTAGTGACGGCTAGTACTTCATGGTGCATAGTTAAGGAGAATACATCAAATAAATCAAGACGAAAAATATTTACAGATGATGGTGAACACAGTACATGAAAAGAAACCACCTGAGTTTGTCCATGGTATGTCGCTGGCAAACTACACAGTCCTAATAACGGGATACTTTGACCACTGTAGGTAGCTAACGTAACATTTGAGTTACGCAGTGGAGATAAACCCAGGAATTAGTCAGCCTTACGATTCATTAGTGATATAGACTCTCCAGTGTCTAACTGAAAAGGAATAGTATGATTCTGAATGTGCAAGTCGACAAAAATTTTGTTCTGCCGTCGGCCAAAAATGTCATTCTGAGAAGCTATGTTCATTGGCAAATGTTGACGGACAGATCGGGCATGGCGGGACTTCTTTCGTCGACGTGCACTGACATCACAAGCAAAATTGTCACAATCGGCGAAAGTCACAGGTACTGGAGGCGAATTAACATTTACTTCCATTGCATGTGGCTCTTGTGATAGAAAGTCTTATTGCGGGAGCCGTTCCAGCAGAACCCAGTTTGTCCAGAAACATGATACTGTTTTTTAGAGTTCCGTCTTTTGAAGCACACTGCCTGGACTTATCCCGCTTTGTGGCAAAAATGGCACACTGTATTGCGCGATGGGCAATTCTGGAGCGAGTGCTTGGAATTACACTTCTGGCACGAACGCAACGCGGGTGGCTGCTGCCGGGGCTTAAAACCTGACATTCACTTACTGTGTAAATTTAGTTTTGTCCCCTGTGTGTATGACTTAGAATTTTGAGCTAATATCTGGGGGTAGGCCGATATCAAGCTGTTACTTCAAATTCCTAGTTCGTGTGCTGTAGGCCTTTCGGTTGCTTAGGATTCCGTTGCTCATAGAAGTTGTCACTACTGTCCACTGTGTTGGCACAGAAGCGTATGTTATTGGGATGTTATGTAAGTTCGTAGCGATTTTGTTTTGGATGATCGTATATCTGTTGGAATGGGACTACTGTTTTTTGCTTCAAGTTTGCTATTTGTGTTTACATATTGTCATTTTGTCACATGGACATGGGGAATGGAGTTGATTACTCTAGAAAATGGAGCGTGAAGTGGAGAAAACAGTACATATCTAGTATTCGATTCAGTTTGAGTTCAGCTGGAGCGGGCGGGGGAGGGCGGAGGGGAAGAGCACGCGAGGCAGCCAGAAACATTTGCACAGTGTATGAGAATAATGTCACTGAGAACTCACGGGAAGAAAATGGTTTTCTCATTTTAGCATATTAGTGACTCTCCATGTCCAGGAAGATTTTCGGAGTTTGATGAAAATCGTTGAAACACATTACTGCACATTGATCCACGTCCCTGTACTCGAGAACTGGCAATACAATGTCGTAAATCAGGGAACAGGCGGAAAAACCAAATCAAAAAGACATTCAAACAAGACACAGGAACACTAATAAATGGTTCACAATAACCAACAGCATTTTTCGTTGTTCATGTACTGCAGAATACATATGCGGATACATGTTATTTAGAAATAGATGTGATACCTGTAAATAATTGAGTTTCAAGTGCAAGGGGACAAAGAGAATGCAGTCAACGAGACTGAAAGAAATCTAAAGTACAGAAAGTCAATATGTTCAAGCAAAGTAGACAGGGAATAGAGTCTTAACAAATGTAAAAAGAATTGTTATTCATTTGTAGGTATACTCAGCGCAATTTTTAACAGATCAGAGTTATGTCATCTGCTAAATAAAGTTAACAGCATACCAGTTCTATGCATCTTCATTTTCAGTAAATAATGTGATCAGTTGTAGACCATTAATGACGTATTGGAATAAATACAGGACTACAAGACCATTACAGTTTGGATTCCGAAGAGGTACAAATACAAAGTCAGCAGTAAGGGTACAGTTCAGAGAACTGATACATGATGATAGTGACTAGTCTCAAGGTGTCACAGATATATCTGTAAATCTGGTATGCTGACAGTAAATAATTACTGGTTGGTGTCATTCCTAGCAAACAGATATTACGTTTCCTTATCTTTTTTGGAGTTAACAGTCTTCTGATTGGTTTGATGAAGTCCGCCACCAATTCCTCTCCTCTTCATCTCTGATTAAAATTTGCAACCTACGTCCTTAATTATTTGTGGGACGTATTCCAATCTCTGACTTTCTCACATTTTTTTTTCCCTGCAGCTCCGATAGTATCATGAAACTCATTGCCCTATGTCGTAAAAGATGTTTCACTATCATATACAATGGTGTGCTCCAAACGTACATTCTCACGGATTTTTTCCTCGGATTCAGGTATATTTTTGATACTAATAGAGTTCTCTTGGTCAGGAATGTCCTTTTTACCAGTTCTAGTCTGCTTTTGATTTCGTTCTGACTCTGACCGTCATTGGTTATTTTAGAGCCTAGGTAGCAGAACTAATTAAAGTCATCTATCTCATTTCTCGCTGTTTTAATTTCAGCTACCTGTCGTTATTTTCGTCTTTCTGCGGTTTATTCTCAATCCATATTCCGTGCTTATTAGACTGTTCATTCCATTCTGCAGATCGTGTAATTGTTTTTCACTTCCACTCGAAATAACAATCTCATCAGTGAATCGTATCATTGATAGCCTTTCGGTTTGAAGTTTAATTCCACTCCTGAATATTTCTTTAGCTTCCATCATTGCTTCTCGGAAGTACAGATTGAACAGAAAGGTGGGGAGGGGGGTGAGGGAGAAGACTATATTCCTCTCTTACACCCTGTTTTATCTGAGCACTGCCTTCTTGGTCGTCTATATTTATTAGTCCCTCATGGCAATTGAACATATTGTATATTAGCCGTCTCTCCCTATAGCTTACTCATACTTTTCTCAGAATTTCGATCATCTTCTACCATTTTCCATTTCCGAACGCTCTTGTAGGCCGAAAAATCTTGTGGGTGTAATTTGATTGTTCTTTAGTCTTGCTTTCATTACCAACCGCAACGTCAAAATTGTCTCTCTGTAGTCCTTACCTTTCCTAAAGACAAACTGACCGTCATCTAACACATCATGAATTTTGTTTTCCATTCTTCTGTATGTTATACTCGTAACCAACTTGAATACATGAGCTGTTAACCTGACTGTGGCATAATTCCTGCACATGCAGTCTTTGGAATTGTGTCGTCGATATTTTTCCGGAAGTCAGGTGGTATATCGCCAGATTCATACATTTTACACATCAACATGAGTAGTCGTTTTGCTGGGACTTCCCGCATTGATTCTAGAAATTCTGATGGAATGTTATAAATCCCTTCTGTGTTGTTTACCTTGAGTCCTCCAAGGCTCTCTTAAATTCTGATTCAAATAATGGATCTCCTATCTCCTGTTTTCTCCTCTATCACACCAGACAAATCTTCCCCCTCAGAGAGGCCTTCAATGTACTCTTTCCACCTGTCCGCTCTCTCCTCTGCATTTAATAGTTGAATTCCCATTTCACGCTTACTGTTACGAAACCAGCTTTTAATTTCGCCGATACTCGTTTCGACCTTCCTATATGCTAAGTAAGTGCTTTCGAAGATATTTTCATTTTCGATTTCTTCGCATTTTTCATGCAGCCATTTCATCTTAGCTTCCTGCACTTCGTATTTATTTCATTCCTCAGCGACTTTTATTTTTGTATTTCTGAATTTCCCTGAACATTTTTATAGTCCCTCCTTTCATCTATCAGTTGAAGTATTTCTTCTGTTACCCATTGTTTCTTCCCAGTTACATTATTTGTACCTATGATTTCCTCTTCAAGTTTAGAGACGTTTATTCCTCTTCAAATATACTGCTAGTTAGCTATTGCTTATTGCTGTATCTATAGCCTTAGAGAATTTCAAGCATGTCTCTTCGTTCCTTAGTACTTCCGTAAACCACTTTTTTCATGTTGATGCGTCCTCAATAGCACCTTAAACTTTAGCCAACTCTTCATGACTACAACATTGTGACTTGAGTCTATGTCTGTTCATTGGTACGTCTTACAATCCAATATCTGATTTCGGAATCTGTGTCCGACCATTATTTAATCAAACTGAAATCTTCTGGTATCACCAGGCCTTTTCGAAGAATATCTCCTTCTCTTCTGATACTTAGACAAAGAGTATTCGTTATTACGAGTTGAAATTTATTGAAGAACTCATTTAGCCTTTCTCCTCTCTCATTCCTTGCCCCAGGCCCACTTTATCCTATAACCTTTTCTTTTAGTCCTTCCCTCATAGTTACATTCCAGTCCACCCTGACTGTTAGATTTTCATTTGACTTTACCTACTGTATTACCCTTTAAGTCTCCTCATATACTTTCTCTGTCTCTTCATCTTCAGCTTGCGAACTCGGCATGTATACCTGTCGGTGTTCGTTAGATGCCGAGTCTGATAAGAAAAACCCTATCACAAAACTCTCCACAGTAACACACTCTCTGCCTTACCTTCCTATTCATAACGAATCCCCGTTGGCAAATCTCTCCCGGAGATGCGAATGGGCACTATTCTGGAACCTTTTGCCAATGGAGAGATCATTACGACACTTTTTCAGATACGCACCACGTGTCATGTGGGTACACGTTAAGTGTCTTTAATAGAGTTGTTTCCATTGGCTTATGCGTCCTCATGCCGTAGACCATTGTTGATTCTTCCGCGTTCAGTGGCTGTGGCAGTTCCCTGAACCTCTCTCCACTCCTCCGCCCTCTTTGACAAGGCCGTTGTCATAATGAAGGAGACGTCTTATACCGGAAGTCTTCGAAGGCCACTGCCGGTTGTTAACTGAAATTTAATCGGTGGCGCGTTTCTAACCTGTGACCGAGGACACTTTTATTACCAATCAATGACACTACACTGACACCACGTGTTCATACAGTACATACAGTCCATGAAGTGAAATAACATCAGTGCCAAACAAATGTGAGCATTTAGTGAGCTATTTTCAAAAATAAAATAGGCCAATTACACAAGTTTGAACAAGTGAAATGACTCAGTTAATTTAAGTGTTGATGCTTATTCTATGGATTGTGTAACCAAGACAACATTTTTGGATTGGAAATTGACTGTTGAAGTGGTATGATCACATGAAGGTACTTGCAAGCAGGATATCATTGACGTGCTTTCCTCTTTGGGGTCATGTCGTCAGTGTTTAACACGCAATACATTTCAATTACATACCGGTTATTTATAACTGATTAACGCGCAATACATTTCAATTACATACCGGTTATTTATAACTGATTACCGTGTGAGTATTAAACTTGGTAGCATTAGTATCAAGGATATGGGGAAGAATAGTATTCCAGAGTCAATTCAGTGGAAGTACTAGTAATATGCTGCTGCGGTACGAAGCATTTGCGTAGGTATGCTGGCTACCCCTTTTGATCTGTTGCGCTTCAGATCAGCACTTGTGGGAATGTGCTCATGGTAAAGCCTGTCCTTCAGATAGCCCCACAACCAGAACTCATAAGCAGTGAGATCAGGTGACCGCGCCGGCCAAGAATTTGGAAACGATCGGCTGATAATCGAAGCCTTTCCAAATGTGTTTCGGAGAAGAGGCGAACTTCACGAGCGATGTGCGGTGAGACCCCATCTTACATGAAATGCAGTTCAATGCGTCTCTCTCCTGTAGGGTGTCTATGACAGACCGCAGTAACGCTAGTCAGTCACACTGAACGTCTTTGGACCTTGTTCGCCAAACTGTTCAAAAAAGAATGGGGTAATGATGAACATTATCGTGAAGCGAAACCACACGGTCTCACGTTCACCATACAGAGGAGCTTTATGCACAGTGACTGGAACTGAAAATTGCCACACGCGGCAGTTCTGTGTGTTCACGTCACCCGTCAGAGAAAAATGAGGCTCGGCTGTCGATAGGATCATCCAGGGCTAGCCCTAGTGATCTTCAGTCCATGCGAGAAAGTGGAAACCAAATTCAACACGTCGTTGTTCAGCCTGTGACACATGCTGCTGTGCGATATGAATCTTGTATGGACACCATTTGAGAATGGTTCGTAGCACCTTCTGTACGGTGGACCAAGGAATGTTCAACTGTCGTGACATAGCACACGCACTGTCTGACGATCGGGAATTGCCGGAAGTGTTGTCTGCCATAGGAACAGCGATTTCATCAACCACCTGTGATATAACCGGTTAGTCGGCCTCTTCTCAGAGCGACGCCCAGTTCTCCAGTTGATTCGAACGTCTTAATCACTCTCCGCACAGCAGGTGGACAAAGAGTACCCTTCCGTCATCCATTCAGCCGGTGATATTCTCGAAGTGCAACTGCAGCATTACTGTAGTTTTGATAATAGAGCTTCACCAATAATGCCCTGCTCCTTTTGTCCAAGCTCATGTTGACACGTCAACAAGTGCACTGCGACTGGTCAGGTGGGTGAGACTAGCAATCACAATGCCTGATCACGGCGCCTGGTGACTATCGTTGGAAGTGGACCCAGGTGCTATGTCGCATTGGAATCATGAACGTCATACTCTGGACATTAATGCTACCAGGTCTGGCTCTCATACGATAATTAGTTTCCCTGTTATAATGTATTAAATAAGCGAAGTTTAATTATAATCACCCAGTACTATTGTTATGTTTACTGAGTTCTTACAGACGGAATTATTTTCTGCGTAACTAATTCACAAAGTGTGAGCTCAGTACTAAAACAACAGAAACGTGTCACAAAATTAACAACCAAATTTAGTAATCTGCCTCCTTGTAAAGAGCTTATCAAAACATTAAGGATTTGAAGTATAGGCCTATTACGTGAAAAAATTAACTATCAGTTATGCACATCAAAACCAAACTTGACAATTACTGTAGAGATAGCTCTGTCCACGACCACTGAGAGAACTTTCATTTACCAGGAAAGAATTAAAATAAAATTCATAACAATATTGTCTACAAAACAAATACAGTTGAAAGGTAAATTAGCTGATTAAGGAACGTGTTAAGCAAATTTAACACGATGTTGGGAGTGGTAAAAAAAATTAACCCTCGTGAAGAATAATAAAATGTCTCTCTAATTTCACAATACGGTTTCGCATTATAATGCGTTCGATTTCTCTTTTAGGAAACGTTGTACTATAGTTGCGAAATGAATAATTTCATCATTTTAAGCACTTTTTAAGCTCAACGTTACGCTTAATACAGAGGGATATTGACTCCGTTTTCTAGGCAAGCAAGTGGAAATTAGTGGTACACAAAATTAAAACAAAAAAATTCTTCGTTGTCCTTATGTCGGCATGGGGTGTGTGAATACTGTCTAGTGGGTGCAGTAATTGATACTGAGAAACGGTTGAACAGTGTAGCACCAACTTTTTACATTATCATATAATGTGCACAGTGAATGATGGTGAGAGGCGAATGGAGAGTATACCATTACAATTTTGAATTATTAAATAATTTCTTTGTAACAACACGCTCGTATAAACAAAACATTAGTACACACTAGGGATGAAACGAATGAGGTTTCGCTGTTTTAACAAGACTTGCGACATATTCAGCAGATACGAGATACTAACCTATATCCTACCTTTTAGATGTATTTTTTTGTGGTTTCCCTTAGTTTCTTCGCTCAAATGACTAAATGATTGCTATTATAGTGTGAGGGCCGACTATGTGTACCAAAATTGCCAAACAAGACTTGTGAATAGGAAACCTTAGTATATATGACTTATGTTTTGGGTTTTAAACTCCAATATCACGACATGTCCAATATCGATATAGAAGAGATCCTAATCTGACTAAATCTACGAGGACTAGTAGAAAGGAAGGGACAACACACACACCATGGAAAATGGTTGGAGGGTAAACGAAGCAATAATGAAGGCGATGAATAGCGCTAGAGGGATTACCGTGTAGCTTGAAATTAAATATCCGAACGAAGCCATAATTTAAGAAAAGAAAACAATGTTGTTAGCAAATTAACCTTGTCATATAAGCTGTTGGTGTGGGAGAGAGGAACAGGTCCCTGTACCTACGAATACATCTGAAGACAACGTTCTATGGAAATGAAACGTGGAGTGATCGAAAAAAGTTGAGGAAACCGAGATGACATCCTGAATACTCTTCAGGCAGCCAAAATCTTTGGTAAATACAAATAAATCTACATTATGACGGTAGCAAAAAGATGATGTAATTTACTTTCGGAAACTCTTTTTTCTTAATACTCTTAAGAGCATTCCGCTGAATGATATTATAAGTTTTCCAAAAATGGACATTCTTGAAAGAGCATTTAAGGAATTCTAGCGAAAAAATCCTGAGCAAAGAACACAATCAGTCACGAACAAGAATGATCCTGGTAGATTAAATCATTGTTCCGGACTATTTAATCTGTCAGGGCCTTAAAAATCAGCTCAAGCTCCTCTGAAAAGTAAGAATTCGTTCTGGAAAATAAAGTTACAAACGTCTTTTTAGTTAAAGACTACTAAGTATTGACAGACGATAAAACAGATGAGTTGGAAAAACTGTCTTCTACATACATTTTCTTCGGAAAACAGTGGATGTACAGTAGTAACTTCATCATGTGATTGTAACTTCAGCGGTTGTCACAAAAAATAAGGTACAACATTTTTGTTTAATCTAAAACTATATTTATAAACTAAAAGCTACTTAGACGGTACATTCATAATTTTTATTAACAATTTCCAGATTTGTTCATTTCCAGTTATATCTTTACTAAAAATTGTAGTGTAAAATGTGTTTTCCAAATTACAGCCGTCACATTTTGAAATTCATTATTTTTACTTAATTGTTAATTGTCAGTTGTCAATATGAGGTTCGCCATGCTCGAGAACTATTGAATTTAATTTTCAGCTGCAGTCTTGCAAGCGATTTTATGTACATACTTAGTTGGTATTCTGGAAGGCCTTCCTTACTTTTTAAACATTTCCAGTATTGCTGAAAATTGGAATTCATTTTTATGGGAAACATAGTTATTCATTTCCTGCAAATTTAATCATTTTTATAGCTTTCATTAGAGAAATTGCACTTTGCTCGCTTCATCTACCATTGATTCTGAAGTACATAACTTCCTCATTAGTAAACAACTAGCGATTTTTTTATTTTGTAGGCCTCTTACATCTGTTTATAAACGAACTTTCCATTTTCTTTATCATTCAGTGTCTTACGATACACTCATGTGGTGTTCAGCCTCCTCACATGCTCTCCAGGTAAGCAGCTCGATGTTATTATGGTGGTGATCTTCTCAGTATTCTAATGTCAAGGATAAGTGCGGCAGCAAGTAGAGGCTGGGCTGTTCGAAGTTCCACGCTGACGGTTCTGCAAACCGCAACCATGTCAAAGTGTTGTGAGCGACTGGAAGAAATTCAGTAAGTGCTCTTGTCAAGCGTATCGCTTACATAAAAGCCACTTCTTCCAATTAACGACGGCCTGCCCCTCCTGACATATCCCAGCTTTTGCAACACGAATTCCGACAATGGTATACAACACTTGTTTAGACATTACTTTCATTCACTGAAAAAAAATCTGATCGGATAGCTGCTGCGTAGCGTTGCTACACGACAGTGTCCCTACGCAGCAGTTAATACTTTCAGAAATTATGTACCTCTCAACAAAGTTATGTGCCCAAAGTAAAGGTAGTAGGAAGCGAACCTCTTGCCGCAGATATTTGTAGCTAAAAATAGAAGTGTCCTGCTTGCACACTAACTACAGACTCTTCAAGGTGCGACATGTCTGAAACAGAATTAGGAGACAGCACGAAAGAAACAATAACATTTTTTGCAATAAAGTATTTCATAATATACTGAGGTTTCGCTTCCAGTGAAGGCGTTCCACTGATGCCAAGTTCTGCACGTAAAGTGACAGAACACTGTAGATGTCTGAGACTTGAAAAGGTGTCTGGAACCATACAGTTTCATTTGATTATATCAACCACGCCTGGGCTGCAGACAGGATTCCCTATTTCGTTCGATGCCGAAAAGCTATTCCAATACAGTTGGGAGTTCATCTCCATTGCTGTTCGAGATCAGGAGAATACAAAAATGGGCTCAGATGTGAACGGGAATTTAGATTGAGAGGGGAGTCCATGCAGTTGTGTGAAGCCTCTGTGCCAGCGTGGCGTAGGCGTGAGCATTTATGCCTAGTGAGCAGGGGACCTGGGTTACAATCCATACCTTGGTACAAATTTTCATTCGTCTCTTTAGTTTGCATATATACATAGTAAATGTCTGAAATTTGAAAAGGCCTCTGGAAACATACAGTTTCGTTTCGTTTAATTTTGACATACGCTGACTGACGTTTCCTGAGAGATAAGTGAAATGGTATATATATCTTTAATTTACGTGCACTGCTTCAGTTGTGATTCTGGCAATTCGCTGTTCAAACATTACATGCTGATAATGGTCGTCAGGTTGCGTAATGAGATAATTGTTCCAATTAACCTCATTTTATTATTAAGTTCTTCGCTAACACAAACATGAATAATTATTAATTCTGTAAGGTTATGTAAATAGGAAAGACCTGCGACTTAGCGATCTTTTATAGAACGATAGATTCGTGTTGGACGCTCGGTGGTTACCTGTTTGAGCCAGAAGAACGGAAAACTACATCAAGCAAACATCACTGGAGAATAATGGGCCCTCAGTTACACTGCGAAACCCATTTGACTCTAACAACGCTCTTACAGACGATCAATATGTCTCGCACCCCTCTCGGTTAAGCCATGATTTCTCACCATAGCATAGGATGCTGTGAGTGTGGCAATCTGCTTCCCATTCTACACATCATTTGCTGACTGCGTCAACGTCTTAGCTTCACATCAGCAGGTGAAGTGTTCTTCTCAATCTCAGAGGACCAAGTGACTCTCAAGATCTCTAGATGAAGTGTTCTTTTCAGAATCCCTAGATGAATTGTTTCACACTCAAACGATCATTTCCCTCCTCTCTACAAATCTCCTGCAGTTCCCGTGCATCGGGCTCTGCAGACTGGAGACCAGTGATATTTGTGTTAACGAATTAACTAAGACTCCGCATGTAATAAATTTTACAACCTTCAGCTCTCATGTCTCCAGTTCTTGAAACATTCTGTCTTATATTCCCACTCTTCAGTTAAGTTTTTCACTTCAGCCAATAAGCTCACCCGCAACTCCGAAATTCCCATAAAATAGTGTCCCAGCTACCTTTACTCTGCTGTTTTTTAAAGATTAACCAATGAGGTGCTATCTTCCGACATTGTGAACAACAGGATGTTCACCCGAAATGTGGAGGTTCCAGAGCGTTGGTCCATCGTTTTTACGAAAACAGAAAGAATTACGTAACAAAGTGCTGCTACATCAATTTTCACGGGATACAAAGTTCTTTAACAGCAGCTCACTTCCTCTGCAGCTCACTTCCCTCTCCACTGCGTTTTGGGAAAGCGAACCAGCTACGAAAGACAGTTCTTTTCAATTCTATTTCGATCTGATGGCACAGCTCCTCCATAAGCACAGATGGTCGCCAGGAGACGTTATATGACCTGTTCGGGTAGAGGCCCGAATCGAATATTGTGCAGAGTGTGTTGTGACAAAAATTAGTGGAAAGTGAACCCCCAAGACCACTGAACTAAATAGTACTCGGTCGATAGCACTGGTTCTTTCCTGATTGGGCTCTTCTCCCCATACAATTGCTTTCACCCCTGAAAGGAAAGCTGAAACTCCTAGGTTGGGGTTAACCGGGCTGTGAATCACTAAACTAAAGCTCACATTGTTCTCTGGCTCATCACGAACCTGATAAACTACAGAAAGTACAGCATGCATGATTTTCATTTTAATTAAAACACTGCTCTCTCAGTCATAAATCCATCACCTTAATTCATTTCAAGTTCTGACATTGATGTCAAAAACTTAATATTTGAGCACAAAATATAATAAGAGGAAAACCACGTGTTTCTGATACTTTTGAATACATTTCTCATTCATACTCAGAGATTTACAATATTTGCCTTTGTGGCCCACTCTCGCCCTTTATCACTTTCACTATTATGGTGGCTTTCACTATTATGGTGGCTTAATAATCTAGTAACATTCACCCTTTACCAGCACAATTAAGAGCAGTTTACATTTCCTCGGTTATTGAACAATTTACCACTCTTACAAACATTCACACATCAATGCTGTGCAAGACAATATAAGTCAAACAGACGACTATTCAAATACTGAACTCTAAAGTTCGATGAACAGTAAAGAATAACTTTTACATATAATTTTTGTAAAAGTGAGTAAGTAGTATTGGGCTTCAATTGCTCTACGAAGACAGATAACATGCAAGAAAAATAGTTTTTGACAAGAACTCTAAAAAATATGAGAAAATGCCGTCACATGGAAACAGATATCTATAATAATAAATTAATGAAGTAACGTACCAATGCGTCAGATAAAAATTCTTAACAATGTATTTCAAGTGTACACAGAAAAATAATTGTACATTGATGTAAGTAGGCCAGAATGGTAAGCAGAGACGTAGAAGTAATAACTAAAACAGCCTAAGTTCATGACAAATGGACATCCTCTTCATAACGAGACCAAAATTATAGAAAACACACTAAAAAGTTAAGAACTGTTCACGTATTTCCCAAATTACAAAGGAATAAAAAAGTATTCAACTTAAAATCACACCACAATGGTGTTGGAAAAAGCATATCTCTCAACAAATTTCAACGCAAAAGATAATCAATTAATATTTACTGGTATCATGACAATTCTCGTGACCTTAAAGTCAGTCCTTGAAAAGAAACGCTACACATCACCTATTCGAAGTTTTTAGTTCCAGTTGAAAGTTTTTCAACCTGAGTGGGGCGGAGACCCCAACGTCCCATCCCATGGCCTTGACGCGTGAAGCTAACACGGGAAGGGCCGCCCATGCATGACGTTACAAGACCAGAGCTTAAACAGGTGCAACCATCACTAGTCCGCACAGGCCCACCGTGAATTGCCAAAAGCGGCGGCTGAGAGATGGTCGGCCATGATGCCCCAGTACGTGTGGAGGCCGTCCAGGGAACGTAACTCGGGTTTGAGTGCTACACCGCCTCCTTTATGTAAAACCCCACAACATAAGACCCGGGCCAACATCCGTAATATCTCCGGGCTGCGTTGCACGGTGAGGGTTGTCGTTGTGTCAAGGAAGGACGTAAGACACCCTTCATGGCAGGACGTTAAACGCCCCCTACCTGAGGCGAAAGCAAAGGGTGCACGGTGCAAAAAAAAAAATGGTTCAAATGGCTCTGAGCACTATGGGACTCAACTGCTGTGGTCATTAGTCCCCTAGAACTTAGAACTACTTGAACCTAACTAACCTAAGGACATCACACACATCCATGCCCGGGGCAGGATTCGAACCTGCGACCGTAGCAGTCGCACGGTTCCGGACTGTGCGCCTAGAACCGCGAGACCACCGCGGCCGGCTGCACGGTGCTGACGGAGCTGCTTTACGAGAGACATATCATATGTCTCTATTGAGTTGGGGGCGGAGGTCGGGCCAGGGGATGAGCGTAAGTCTAACGACGATCACGGTCTCCTGCAGCCCAGCGGCTGCAGTTTCTCACGTCCTGGGCAATGGTAAAAGTTTGAGAACCTTCAACATCGCAGCGCGTCAGCAATCGTTGTTAATATATTAAAAAACTAAAAACCCGCCTCGATTGAGAAAAAGGCACTTAGTGTTACGTTTGATCCCAGGTTTAGGCGTAGATAACTACACCTTCTTCAGAACAACAATAAAACCCACAAGTCCCTAAGAAGACCTTTGTTAGTGATTAAAAGAACATAATGGCTATACATTTATAAACGAAGAAGAAAAACACAAACAGTACATATATACAAAGTAAAAACCATTACTTAACTTAATGGTATACCCTCCACCTCACACCAGCCTATATTCCATGGACCATGTCCCGCCATTGAACCAAACGCCCAGTCAACAAAGGACACAATAGCCAAGGTCTCCAAACGGCCAGACATCGCGGTGTTTCTAATACCCATGCCCTTCCAAGATTCCAAGAAAGTACAAGAGACTCTCGCCACAACAGTAAACCCGGCGAGAGAAAAAATTAAAATAAATAGAGTCAATGCAACCAAAAACGTCGTTACAGCTGATTTTCCTACAGAGGAAAATAAAAACGCATTATCAGCCAATCAAAAATTGTGCAATCCGTCAAACGCGACCGACCCCAGAAACGTAACTCATTGGTTATAATGTATGATGTCCCTACGTCCTTAAAGGATGAGGACTTATGTGAAACACTGTATCATCAAAATTTAGACGACATGGACATTAACACCTTAATGAAAGACTTCAAGTTAGGGTTCAAGACAGGACCTGGGGACCGAGATCATCACGTCGTGGAGGTCTCGGGAGCCCTGTGGAAGAAACTGAAAACTATGTGCAAGGCTTACAAAGGTTTCCAGGCAATAAGTATTAAACATTACCCCGTGATACCTCGTTGCTACAACTGCCAGGACATAGATCACGTACACAAATACTGCAGGAAGAAACTGGCATGCTCCAAGTGCGGAGCTGAGGATCACGTAAGGAAAGACTGCAAAAAAACCAAGCTTCTGTATTCCATGCACGCGTATGGGGCAAAAAGACCTGCGGTCCCATTGATAGAAATTGTCCAACATATGAAATGCTGAAACAGCGTCTGATATTTCGAATATACTGGCTGAAAGTGCCATTGGGACGAGGATAGCCATGAGAGAAAGTCCCCTAGGAAGAGGAGGAGGGATGCGGAGAGCGCATGCAAATTCAAAGACTTTCGCCGTGCAGGATTAGCCGAGCGGTCTGAGGCACTGCAGTCATAGGCTGTGCAGCTGGTCGCGGCGCAGTTTCGAGTCCTCCCTCGGGCATGGGTGTGTGTGTTTGTCCTTAGGATAATTTAGGTTAAGTAGTGTGTAATCTTAGGGACTGATGACCTTAGCAATTAAGTCCCATACGATTTCACACACATTTGAACATTTTTCAAAGACTTTCAAAGTCTTTATCAGAGATGAGAGAGCGAAGAACAACGATGGTTGATGTATGCTCCTAAGGGTGTGTCCTTCTCCCTCAACCAGTGACACGTTCAAACAGAGGAAGTGGAAAGACATGTGGGGCGACCAGTGGCAGTGGGCCAGCCAGTTATAACTCCAGGAAGAGAAGTATCAGATAAACAATCACGTGCCCAGTACAATTAATAGCACTACACCGGCGTAAGAAGGACAGTCACACACACACACACACACACAAGAAAAATACAGGACAGCACAGTTACCAGCACGATGCACATACAGGCAGCGCAAAGAGCCACGGGAGCAGGCCCAAGATCGGTGTACCCTAGCTTACAACATGCTATGCAGTTGTAGCACTTGGAGCAGCCGGCTGTCTTCACAACTGCACTCGGAAACGTCGTTCGCGTAGGACATAAATGTTGCAGAAAGGTCACTTTCTCGACAATGGAGGTTGTGCACAGAATAAAGCTAAAGTCTATGAATCTCCTCATTGACTTCGGAGCCCTGCATGAAATCAAAAACATTTTTGAAAGAAGAGATGAATTATTTGATCTGAAGGAAATCTACATACAGTCTGTCTTAGAAAATTGGAGTATTGCGTTATATGGGAAAAAGACGTGGCTTGATTGTAATCTACGTACTTATTTTCCATAATGTCACGTGAAATAAACATTGGGCAGATAAATACACTCAATAGTCGTTTGGTCATGCAGGAACTGAGACAGGAAGTGGAGGAGTGGAGGCTGGATGTAATCTGCCTGCAGGAACCATATTTTCAAGCTGAGCCAATTTCCTTTATGGCTGCCACTTGGCAGGTATTTTACACTGCAGAACAGCCTAAAGCAGCTTTCGTTGTAGGTAACAGAACTATCAAATAGCCATTGCAACGTCGTGGAACTACAGTCACCAGCGGGGCTCGTCTTCATCCTCAAGATATACTTCCAATATGGAGGTAATTTCATAGAATTTTCGGATCATCTCACTCGAGACCTCACGACACTGCGATAAAAATGCCAAATATAAATGCCAGATCCTACCTATGGTACGGTGGAATACAGATGCAAATGTTGAGAAGGCTGAAGAGCTAATCATGAGCTCCCAACTAGTTGTTGCAAATAGGCCAGGGAATTCCCCCACCTGTAGAGGTGGAGGCCGATTTGGAACGAACCTATATGTCATCTTGTCAACACCCAGTGCCGTCACCAACATTAAGAACTGTCTCCAGTCACAACAAATGACCACAATCTGTTTTCAGCGTAACTGAGAAGGAGTGCCGCTGGGACATGTGGTGGGAGATTGAGTACAGTTTCAATTAGACAGATTGGTAATACCTAGCTCGGGCGTGAGGTTCTTCCATGGCCTGAAAGTGACGTAGACGTGGAAAGGTATGCTGAAGAACTGGTGGGTTCAATAGTTAGAGTGGTGAAAGCTGCTGTACCAACTACGAGGAGAGCCGTTGTGGCTTCCCCATGTCCATGGACTGCCGACCTTGAACGTATGAGTCAGTCTGTAAGATGAGCGAGGTGGTACTACCATCTATGTGTCCTCTGGCAGGAAAAACAGTTCTGGCTACAGCGATGCCGACAAGCCAAAGACGTCTTCCAGAAAGAACTAAACGAGGTTAGGGTAAAACGTTGGGTAAGATATGTGCTGCACCAACTGGCCACTGAGCATTTAGGAGTCGCCTATAAGCTGGTCAACGGAAAAATAAGATCTCCAGCGGTTCTTTCAACCTTCAGGAATGGCGGCCGAATGACAGAGTCCTGGCAGGAGACTGCCGATGCCCTCCTTCGGACTCTGCTGCCATATGATTAGAAACATGAGGACAACGAAATCCAACGTCAGATCCGCAGGGGATATCTTGCAGAGTACATCAAAAAACATCGTGGGTACCCCTTCTAACAGGAAGAAGTGGAGGCACAAATCAAATCTCTTAAAACAGGGAGGCCTCCAGGGCCGACGGCATAGTAGCGGAGGTTGTGCAGTTCCTCGCACCTCAGTTAATTGCACCTATCACAGGATTCTTCAACGAGTACATAAGAGTAAAATTTCAAAAATTTGGAAAAGGGCAAATGTCTTAATTTTAAAGAAAGTGAAAGACAAGGACCCTATCGAAACTAAGTCCTACAGGCCGATATGTCTCCTAGATATCTTGGGGAAGATACTGGCAAGGCTATTGTCTGACAGACTGACGGCATACAGGATGGGCGACAGGCAGTTTGGCTTTCTGCGTCTGACGCAATTGCCCTGGCGGCCGAGGTCTGCAGCTCAGCCCCTCACAAGTATGTAGTCGGCATCATGGTAAATATCAGTGGCACCTTCGACAATCTGTGGTGGCCCTCGTTCTTCTCCCGCTTTTGTGAGAAGGAGGGTCCAGGGTCTCTTTATGGCTGTCTGAGGAGCTATTGTGAGGACAGGGTCTGTTTCTCATCGCCTAGAGGAAAAATAAGTAAAACCATTACGAAGGGGTACCCCCAGGGATTTTCCTGGGTCGACTCTTTTGGTATGTAAATATAGATCCACTACGAGAAAAACTACAACTCAGTGAGGACATGCTAGACGTGATAGCGCACGCAGACAATCTCCTCCTGCTGGTCGGTGGCCGTAGCCGTGAGGACCTAGAACCTAAAGTGGAACGTACAATAACATCCCTCGTTGAGGGTTGCACCACACAAATCTACGTATCTACTGTTGAACGTTAGCCTGATTATGAATCCAACTGTAGGAATCGAGGGAACACCAGTTCTTCGGAGCCACGAGGCTAGATACCTAGGGCCATAATAGATGAAAAGTGGAACTACAATCTCATATAGATACCAATGGATACCAAAGCTCAAAGAGCATTGGAATTCTTAAATAATCTCATCAACATTGGCCACAAAAGATTCCAGCTGCCACCTAATATCATTAAACTTTATCACCACAGAATTTTACCTTCAATTGTAGGATATAGGACTGGGATCTGGGCACACAGGAACACATGGGTGATGCCTGCCATGACAGTAAGAATGTGCAGCGGAATATGCTGTTACTCTCTGTCGGGCCATACCGAACGACTCGTGAGGGGGTGGGGGGGGGGAGGCTTTATTAGTGTTAATGGGGCTATGTCCATTAGACATCAGGATACAGGAAGAGGTAGCATGGTACTGGATAACCAAAGGGAAGAGTAATAAGTACAGGGAGATCACGGAGGTACAAGTATCGCACAAATTTGATATTAGAAGAATGGGGAGGAGCTATGACAGGAATCATGAGAGAATGAGGAAACGGGGGACGAATGATATTTCAACTGCTGCCTAAAATTAAAGAGAGATTGCAGATGGGTTACTTCGAGCCAAGTAGAGGTCTGCTGCACTTCCTTACACGGCATACTTACGTCGATTTGGGAAACGGGCTACACCAACGTGTGACTGGGCGCTCAAGACGGCACACCCGACCACATCATTTATGAATGTCCAATATACGACGACGGAACTGAGACATCAACTGCCGAATCGAGACACATATCCCCTATTACGACGTGCTGATACCTATTTTGTCCTAAACACACTGGCAAAAGCGTAATAACATGAGAGAACTGATTAGGGACCATGATGGTCAATGAACAGAAAACGGACAACGACTGAGTTGCACCTGCCCTGTACAACCGGGTGCGGAATGGCCGTTACGACCTATATCCGCCCCGCTTCAGGATCAAGAAGGCAGTTACAGCACATCCATTTAGATAATAGGTATCAGAAATATAAATTAGAATGTAGATATAAACTAACAACACTAACACGATTAGGGACAGCAGCGATTCAAAGTAATTCCGGACAGCCCAGAGCCAAGGGCACCTACACTGGAATTAGCTCGCTGGCCAGGCCACAAAAAGCAGGTTTGTAGTACAACCGGCACACTTGTAACGCTGCAGAATAGACTAGCATTCAGAGTAGATTGATAGATCAGCATTAACCTTGTCCAGAGAAATTGTGTCAGGCACCAAGTAAAGTATAAGCTGCATTATCCATTATATTAATTATAGGTACTCTAATTAGTTTAGATAGTGGGCAATTTGGTATAATTATGATTGTTTTGTATTGTATGAATTTTTTTTTTTTTTGCCAGAAATACAACATCCAGCACTGCACATTAAGCGGCACCACTTCGCTGAGGACTACCAAGAACACAGGCGCCATCTGTTGTTCCATTCACATAACATGTATTGTATTCATATCACCTGCGGTTTTCCAAGAGCCCGCTACAGCATTTATTATATCGTCTTTTTTGAGCGCAAACCATTGTTGGACAGACAATTTACGGCAACATTTATAACACCTGAAACTTTCTTGACAGATTAAAACTGTGTGCCAGACCGAGATTCGAACAAGGGATCCTTGCCTTTCACGAGCAAGTGTGCTACCAAATGAGCTACCAAAGCACGACTCACACCCCGTCCTCACAGCTTTACTTCTGCCAGCACCTCGTCTCCTACCTTCCAAACTTTACAGAAGCTCACCTGCGAGCCATGCAGAACTAGCACGCCTGAAAAAATGGATATTGCGGAGACGAGGTGCCGGCAGAAGTAAAGCACGGAGGATGAGGCGTGAGTCGTGCTTGGGCAGGTCAGTTGGTAGAGCTTTGGCCCACGAAAGGCAAAGGTACCGACTTCGAGTGTCGGTCCGGCACACAGTTTTAATCTGCCAGTATAACATCCACAACATTTTTATTTTTTTTTTTTAATTACGAGTGGAATATGAAAGTGTGGAAAATTACGTAACTCAATAATATTTATTCAGTTATGTAATTATTTCTTAAAAAGATGATAATTATGTAAAACAGTGACAATATTTGTCTCACATTCTTTGTTAATATATGTTAGTCTTTTCTTTTTTTGTACCCTTTTGTCTTCTTCTGATGTACGTTGCTTACGCAAGACACGCGAATCGACTTGAGGTCTGTTGAATGAAAAACATTTAATGTCAAATTATTTTACTTTTATGTTCATTTGCTGATAAAAGACAAATAGAGGCAAATGTGTTAAAACTATTTATGATTAATTATTGAAAAATCACTTCCTCTTTTACTTATAATTTTGTATTAATTGTTTTATCATAGCTGCAAAAAGCGCAGCCATTGTTAGTTGCGATTATATAGCAACTACTTCTGTACTTCTAGTTGAAAATAGCATGGGTTTGTGTTAAACTAATTTGCAAAATAAATTAATAATTGTTTTTATTGGTGGCATCAATCTAGATGATTAATTATTTATTGAGGAAAGGAAAGTCTTAATTAAAAAAGGAATCCTCTATCTTTTGTTGGATGCCATCTTAACTTTAATCACAGCGGCAAATTTAAATTACTTGAAACTTCAAACAATATTCCGATGTGTAAGAAATAAATGTGCACCGTTGGTACTGAACTCTATTCATAAAAGAAAAAATTAATCGAATCAGACTGCATTTTATAAGAACAAGGCTGAAGGTATTTATTGTTGAACAAGATTTCATTGCTGATGTATCAGGCCAAAATTAAACTACTCACGAATCACGGAGAAAAATATTTCTGGTAGCGCACGTCAGTGTTGAGTGCGGTTGGCATTCCGTGGTTCCTTTTCATGATCAATTTGCTAAGAATAATTAAATCCATCGAAGACAAAAATTAAAAAAGCTCTGGTGTACGATCTGTAATTTTAGTGATAAGAACACAACTTACAGTCAACATTATTACACTGCGTCATGTGAAATTTGAACAAAATAATTATCTGGGAGAAGTTGTGTTATAAATAATGCATTATATATGTGTACAATATTGTCAGTGTCATCTACAAAATCAAATCAATGAAACTGATAAATAACAGAGGGAATTCAAACCGCAGAATGCCATAGAGTATGGTATCATCCATATTCATTGCATTTGTCCATTTTGATGATATGCAAAAACAGCCACATCAGTAAAGGTTCATATCAGCGCACACTCCCCTGCAGAGTGAAAATCTCGATCTGGAATCATCCCCCAGGCTGTGGATAAGCCATGTCTCCATAATATCCTTTCTTTCAGGACTGCTAGTTCTGCATGGTTCGCAGTAGAGCTTCTGAAAAGTTTGGAAGGTAGGAGACGAAAGGCTTTCAGAATTAAAGCAATGAGGACGGGGCGTGAGTCATGCTTGGGTAACTGCGTTGGTAGAGCACTTCCCCGCCAAAGGCAAAGGTCCCGAGTTCGAGTCCAGGTACGGTACACAATTTGAATCTGCCAGGAAAGTTTCATATCTGCGCACACTCCGCTGGAGAGTGGAAATTTCATTTATAACACCACTTTAGAGTCCAATGACACTCCAGTCAATTTGTCTTCAAGATTCTCGTAGGTGCTTCATGAACTCATTACCCTCCTCAAACATCTGACAATACTGAATCGATAATCTCCTGCATAGTTGTGGATTATTCATCTGAATATAATGCACCGCAAGAAAATAAAATCCTTGTCAACAAAACTGAATTCTAAGTTACTTCGCTAACCATTTTTTCACTCCAGGATATTTTATTCTTATTTCTTGGTTTCTGACATTATACACTGTCTCTCCGCGTGGCGTAATTATCCTGTTGGTATCCCTTAATAACGGTCTTCATTTGAAGCGAAAAGAATCGTTGTTAAATAGCCTTCCCTCTAAGCCTACTGCGGAAAGAGATTGCCTCTTTACGGAGACCATCCTCCTGTTCAGACCACTGTCACACTTTGAAATAAAAAATCATTTCGCAGCTTGACATTTGCATCAGTAATTAACATACAGTCGCTAAGCCACAGGCACGTTAATTTACATTCGCTTCGCCACAGGCACATTGCTATTGGCTCCAATAGTACATTCTTCGTACGACTCAACTTATAACATTGCAACTGCATTTACATAGCGTGTGCAATCAAATACCAAATTTGGTTTGTTACGTACTATGCCCCAACAGAACAAATAGTCCTATCACGGGAAAGCGACGTATGACACTTCCGTCTGTTATTCCATAAACTTAAAGTTGGAGATAGGTGGTGATATAAAACTATCTTGTCAAAGCAATTATGCTATAAAGCAACAGAGCAGTGTTACCCTCTGAGAGGAATTTTGTTCTTTTGACCGTGTTGTACCTAACGGAAATGGCTTATCGGAAAGGAAAGTCAAAATTACGTAAATATTTAAACATTGACAAACAATAATTGGCCAATCCACGGTCACCAAATGATAATAACAATAGTCACCAGCCTAATAAGGCGTAAGAATGAGCAACATTCTTTCTCAAGAAACTGAAAATAAGTAACTTCAATAGGCAATCACAGCCTATACTTTGTCACACGAGAGTGCAATGAACTCTGACACCAGCATATGTTAACATTAAAGAACGTGCTAACAGTCATTAGAGAAAATGACTATTTGCATTATGGTAATAGAAAATGACCGATACTTTTGCATTCAAGGCTTGGTCAAACTGAATGGCTTCAATAATGTTACTATCAATATTCACTGTAGAATCATAAAATGGTCATAGGTTCAATATTACTTTTCAAACATTTTCCTATCTGAGAAAAAATTGTAAATGTAGTTCAATGCAAAATTATGAACCTCTCCTAGGTTAAGTCTCTCTCAGCTAAATACTTTCCAATTTGGAACGAAAGTTGAATGTATTTCACTAACAAACAATTTCTCACTGCATTTTGAGTAAGAGAAGTTACTGTTTTCATAAATTGTGGTCTTTCTATTTATCATTGTGTAGCATGTGCACAATAGGCAAACAGTTGATCATGTTACACCATTAATATGCACTTTTAATACACAAGAGGAACCCAATATTGTACAGAATTGGACATGAATAGCAAGAGTAATTGAAACTTTCTATAATTAAGTAAATTTGTGTACTGGGACTACTATCAATTTGTGGTGGGGGGGGGGGGGGGAGCTTATTCTTGACCAATCTAGCAAAGCAACCTAAACACACTTTCAATACACTAAGGAAAAAAGCCTTTAGCAGGCATGAACATATAACTCACAACAGTTGTATTTCTGAACTTTTACTGCACTGAAACACACAATTTGAGATATTTGTAAGATCCTTTTAACAAACAATATTAATTTTTAGGACACTGTATTGCCATATTAATTTTAATATACTTTCAATAAAGGACACTCGGTAAGCACTTTAGCATGGGAGGGTTCCTAAGTGGATATGTGACTGAGGATAAATCATGGTAGATACAAGGGTTCAGTTAAAAATTAACTTGTATTTGATATTTGAGTACACTAAAACATCCAATGAGCTGATCCTTCACCATACGTTTCTACTACTCCTTGGTTCCTTCTCAGTGATTGCGCAATGTGGTGGCGATTGTATGTTGGTAGTTGGACTTGGAGGTAGAATAGGTGAACTCAGTCATTTATTGGTGGTCATGATAGATATCAATTCCAGAATAGTTTCAGCTCTTTATCAATCCATTCAAGACATTGGGATGCGGCAACGAAAGCCTCTCTCTGCATCAGCACAATATACAACTTTAACATGAGCAGTTGACAGTTTGGTAGCTCTACCTAGGCCAACCACAATTTGTGTGCACTACACTCTTCCGTTCCCGAGGGGAACCACAACGCCTTTTACATACAAATTAACTAAGAACCCTAAATGAAGGTCAGCAGTTTACATAAGAATAGAAAAAAAAACATTTTAAATGAAAGGAAACATTTGCATATATTGGTAGCTCTACACAAAATTATTTAAATAAAAATATTTAATTTTAAAGATAACCAAAGAGTTTATACGACAAAGACAGAACATCTAATTTGCTCATATTGTACCTATTACAGTGATTATACTTGCTATACTCTAAAAGATATCAAAGTTATTAGAAAGAAAGGAGTATACAATTTTGAGTTATTGGTTCAATCAAATACATTTACAGAAGCTTAACGATGTATGATTAAATAAAACAAAAGGCAAAATTAATCAATAGAGTATTAGCGCTGTGGTGTTATAAACTTACGTGGCATTAAAAACTGCATCCCTCACATGTCCTGTGCCAGCCTTTTCATCTCAGAGAAACACTTGCAACTTGCAACCTATGGCCTCAGCCATTTGATAGATGTAATCCAATCTCGCCTTCCCCTACAGCTTTATCACTCCACGGCTTCTTCAGGTACGGTGGAAGTTATTCCCTGATGTCTTAACAGGCGTCCTGTTAACCTGCCCCTTCTTTAAATCCGTGTTTTCGATATATTCTTTCGATTCTGCAGACAACATCTTAATTACTCACCTCACCAATCTACCTTATTTTGAAAGATTTTCTGCAGCACCATATCTCAGATTCTTCAATTCTCTTTTTTCTAGTCTCCCCAGAGTCCATGTTTCACTACCAAAGAATACTATGCTACAAACGTACATTCTCAGAAATTTCTTCCCGAGATTAAGACCTATGTTTGATACTAAATGACGCTGTTAGCGCTGCTCTTCTTTATCTGTCCTCCTTGCTGCGTCAGTCACGGGTTATGTTGCTTCTTAGGTAGCATAATTTCTTGACTTCGTTCACTCCATGTTCCCCAGATTTGGTATTAAGTTTCTCACTGCTCTGACTTGTACCATTTCTTTTTACCTTCGTCTTTCTTCGATTTACCCTCAATACACATTCTGAAGCCATTACAACGTTAATTCTATTCAACAAATCCTGATATCCTTCTTCATTTCTACTGACGATAGCAATGTCATCAGCGAAAGTTATCATTGATATATTTCACCCCAATTTTAATTCCGCAACTGAATCTTTCTTTTATTTCCGTCATTGTTTCTTTGCCTTAAAGACTGAACACCAGGGGCGAAAATCTATATCTCTGTCTTACAACCCTTTCAGTCCAAAAGCTTAGATCTTGGTGAGTCACCCTACTTTCCCTCTTACAACACTGAAGAACCAAAGAAATTAGTACACATACCTAATTTCGTGTAGGGCACCCGCGGCGACGCAGAAGTGCCCCAACACGACATGGTATGAGCTCGACTAATGTCTGAAGTACTGCTGGAGGGATCCGACACAATGAATCCTGCAGGGCTACCCATAAATACGTATGAATAACACAGGGTGGAAATCTCTTCTGAACAGCGCAATGCAAGGCATCCCACATATACTTAATAATGTTTGTGTCTGGGGAGTTTGGTGGCGAATGGAAGTGTTTAAAATCAGAAGAGTATTCCTGGAGACACACTGTAGCAATTCTAGTCGTGTGGAGTGTCGCATTGTCCTGCTGGAATTGCCAAACACCTTTGGTGTGCACAACGGACGTGAATGGATGTAGGTGATCAGGATGTTATAACGTGTCACCCGTCAGAGCTGTATCTAGGCGTAACAGGGGTCACATATAACTCAAACTGCACACAACCCACACCATTACAGAGCCTCCACCTGTTGTGGTTGGCAGGAGAGCCAACAACCTATTACTAAAAGGAAGCCGAAATGCACGTGTCTACGCTCACGCAGGCTGGCATGAGGTCTGGAACAGGACAAGGAAATTAGAATTGAGAAAAACGGACGTAGCTGGTGGAATACTTAACTTTAATCCATTAATGAAGAACGTCGGTCTTTATGGTACATGATTCACGATATCAATAGTACGGATACTGGCGCCTTGGTAGGTCGTAGCAAATAACGTAGCTGAAGGCTATGCTAACTATCGTCTGGACAAATGAGAGCGTAGAAGTCAGTGAACCATCGCTAGCAATGTCGGCTGTACAACTGGGGCGAGTGTTAGGAAGTCTCTCTAGACCTGCCATGTGGCGGCGCTCGGTCTGCAGTCACTGATAGTGGCGACACGCGGGTCCGGCGTATACTACAGGACCGTGGCCGATTTAAAGGCTACCACCTAGCAAGTGTGGTGTCTGGCGGTGACACCACTTCCTCCCACGCAAATCGGCGTACGGTTGTGGCATAAGGCATCCGCCCGCCATGGGGAGGACCCCATGTTGACATATGCGACGAGGTGGGGAGCCTAACAACAGGCGAGGCTGTACCACCCGCACCCTGCCATTCGGAGCGCGGGGAGCTAGGAAACCCCTGAATACCTGCTCCAGGGTGCACGCCAGCATGCGGTGTATGCGCCCGTAGAGAGACAGTAGGAGTCGAAGGGTCGACCTCCATCGGGCCGGGGCGAAGACGACACATGGTCCGGTGGTCCGGAGCGGGCAAGAGGTCCCCGTCGGAGAACAACTGGTCACGGGAAGCGATCGGCGGCGCGTTACCCTGGGAGGCGCCCGGCGGTTGCAGCGACGTGTCCACTGCGGTCGTGTAGGCGGGAGAACAGGCGGCGGCGGCGGCGGCGGCGGCGGCGGTGGCGGCGGCGCGTCGCCATGGGGCAAAATAGAAGGCAGCGTCGGTAACACCTTGGGCTGAGGCGAGCCAGTAGATGGGTCCCCAGAGCGCTGTCTGGACGGCACCGTCGCTGAAAGCAGACGGCGAGCGGCAGATCCTGTGCGACAACAGAGGCGCCGATGGTTGAGATGCCGGCGCACCTCACCAGAGGCCCAAAAAATCAGATACATGGCAGCGAAGAATGCGCCCTTCGAGCCAACGCCGTGAACCTCGGTAGTGGCGATAGTAGCCAAGGTAGCCTGGAGCAAAAGCAGGAGTCTGCCGCTGCACAGGAACCTGATAAGGCGGATGTAGCAAAGACATCAAGGTCCGATGATGACGACCGTGGAGCAACTCAGCCGGCGAGCGTCCGTCTCGGGACTGAGAGCGATACTAGGATTAAAAGAGCAATAACGCGTCCTCTCGAGAATGCGACTCTTTCAACTTCAACATCTGTGATTTAAAGTCCTGACCAATCGTTTAGCGGCACCGTTTGACTGTGGCGAAATCGGCGCGGACGTCAGATGTTGAATACCATTATTGGCTTTGCGGAATGACTGAAATTCTGCGGACATGAATTGTGGGCCATTGTCGGAGACAATAGTCTGTGGAAGACCTTCAACAACAGATAGCGGAAAACGCTTGGATAGTGGCAGATGACGTCGTGGAAGACATCCGGACAACAAAAGGAAAATTACTGAATGAATCTACCACAATCAACCATCGAGCGTTCCAGAATGGACCAGCAAAATCTGTGTGTAAGCGTTGCCAAGGGGAAGTGGCTTTTGGCCATGCAAAGAATTTCCGCGGTGGTGCTGATTGTTGTTCGCCACACACCAAGCAAGAAGAGCACATATTCGTAATCGCAGCATCGATTCCGAACCAAGTACAGTGCTGACGAGCAAGTTGTTTCGTTCTCACTATACCCCAATGTCCTTGGTGTAGAAGCTGTAAGACAGAGGACTGTAACGAACGTGGTACCACGACCCTGGACTGATCATTATCAGAACGCAACAGCAAAACACCACGTCGTACAAAAAGTCTCTCCTTGTGAGCAAAAAATCCGCGAACCAACGGGTCCCCGATCCGTGACTTTGACAAGGGCCACTGCGTAGCAAGAAAACGCAGAACGGGAGCAAGGACAGGGTCGGCAGCTGTGGCTGTAGCTACAGGACGAAAATCAACCGGAAACGATTCGACCACGTCATCGGTTTCCGCATCAATGAACGTGCAAGCAAGTTCGGAGGAATCGAATGCCCTATCCTCAGCAACAGGCAAGCGGGACAACGCATGGGCGTTGCTTAGCAGTGGACCGATACAAGATATCGTAGCGGTACTGCGAGAGGAAAATAGAGCAGCGAATGAATTTCTGCGCTGTACGTGGAGGTACAGGCTTGGTCGGATGAAAAAGCGATGTCAAAGGTTTGTGGTTTGTGATTATGGTGAAGTGATGGCCATACAAGAAATCATGAAACTTTGTAACACCAAATACGAGAGCCAATGTTTCTTTCTCGATCTGTGAATAATTTCTTTGAGCAGACGACAGCAATTTGGACGCAAAGGCAATAGGGCGATCGTGCGATCCATCTTTGTGCGCAAGCACAACACCGATCCCGAAATCCGAGGCATCCACCATCAACAAAAGGGGATTCTGGGGATCGAATGGCGTAAGGCAAGTATAGGAAAGCAACGTCGATTTCAACTGGCGAAATGCGCGTTCGCAGTCCGTCGTCCAGACGAACGGAACACCCTTACGGCGTAAGCGATGAAGCGGAGCTGAAATGGAAGAGGCGTGTGGTATATAACGGTGATAATAATTAATTTTTCCCAGCACACTCGGTAGCTGCTTCAAATTCTGCGGCGAAGGCAAGTCTTGTATGGCACGAAGGTGCATGGGACTGGGATGTATGCCTTGGGCATTGAGTACATGTCCCAAGTATGGCAAATGTAAAGAAAAATACACACATTTGTCCTTCCGCAAGCGAAGACCATTTTGTCGCAAGAACTGAAATAATGTTCTGAGATTGGCCAAATGTTCTTCTTCCGTCTTTCCGGAGATCACAATATCGTCCAGATAATTTGCTGCAGTAGGGACCGACGCACAATCAGTTTGTAGATATTGCTGAAACAATGCAGGGGCGGATGCACACCCGAATGGCAGTCGTTTGAATCGATACAAACCAAGATGCGTGTTAACCACCAAATCGCGCTGGGATTCTTTGTCTACCGGTATTTGCAAGTACCCATCGGTGAGGACACACTTCGAAAAATATTTATCCGGGCACAGTTTGTCAAAAAGGTATTCCGGGCGGGGTAAAGGAAAAGTTGCAATCACTAATTGTGGATTCACTGTTGCCTTGAAGTCCACACTAAGTCTCAATTTTCCGGAAGGTTTTGCCAAAATTACTAAGGGTGATGCCCAGAGAGAAGCCAGCACACGTTCAATTGCATCTTGTGATTAGAAATCGTGTAATGTTTTTGCGACATCATCACGCAATGCGTGGGCAACATTGCGCGCTCTGAAAAATTTCGGTTGCGCGGTTACTTTCATTTCGAAATGTGCTTTATAGTTCTTAGCGCAACCGACGCCCGGTGCAAAAATGTCTGCAAATTCTTCACATAGACGAGAAACACTGTCTGAAGGCACAGTCTGGTTCACTGATAGGACCTGATTTACTACAGACAAGTTAAACAACTTAAATAAATCGAAACCAAACAAGTTCACTGCAGAAGAAGAACGAAGGACATAAAATAACACAAGTTTTGTTTGTATGTGGCAAGAAGGCTGCACTGTCCTAACACAGGGATACCTTGCCCTGAATAACTACTTAACTTAACATTTGCAGCACGCAACGGAGGTGTCCCCAGAAGTTTATAAGTGTCTTGATTGACTAGTGAAACAGCAGCTCCGATATCAACAAAAAGTTTATTGTGCTGCTGACGACAAGAGCGACTGTCTCGTACAACGTGAACTGACACTGGTACATAATCACGTGCAACTTGACGGGATTTCCTGCGACGTCGATGCACACTATTCTTGGGACGAACACAGTCATTGTTAGAGAGAGTGGCACTGGGCGGAGTGGAATGAACTACATGAATTCCCATGGGCGAAGTTTCGCGAGCCTGAGTATCCTTGGTTCGATTCCGATTCTGGCGCGAAGCAAAGGGTCTGGAACGGTTTTGAGCTTCTGATCCGAACTTTTTCTGGCAAACGCTCTGAACATGTCCTTTCTTATTATAATAAAAGCAAATAGCTTGGCGTGACGGGCAATTCTCACGCGAATGTTTAGTAGCACACCGCAGGCATGATTTGATCACTGCATTTGCTTCCCGACGCGACACACGTGGCTGAGAGCCTGGCGGCAGCGGCGCGGCCGGGCGCGATGACTGTTTCCTGTTCCGTGCAGCTCGCCCGGCGGGCCGGTTAACCTGACACACTGCTGGCTAAGTTTCGAATGATTCCTGAGCAAAGTCAGGTGTGTACTGCCGATCCAATATATTCCATCACTTGATGAAGGGAGGGATTTACGAGTTTCAAAATCTGTTCCCTTATACGAACATCAGAAACGTTCTGTGCAATTGCATCACGTACCATAGTATCTGAATAAGGGAGTCCACATTGACACTCAAAAGCACAATCCCTAGTAATGCCTTGCAAGTTTGCAACCCACTCCCGATTAGTCTGACCTGCCGTACGTTTTGTACGAAAGAAGGTATACCGTTTCGCAACTACATTGACTGATCCTTTGAAATATGCATCAAATGCAGACAAAATTTCTTCGTAGGACAGAGTTGCTACGTCGCGTCGGGGAAATAATTTGACTATCACACGGTACGTGTATACCCCGACGGAGGAAAGGAGAAAAGGACGCCGCTCGTTACCTTGAATTCTGTAGGCGGCGAGATGGAATCCAGCTTTCCAGTGCAGCATCAAAAGGTCGAAAAGTTGGTGCAACAGAGTGTTGTGGCTGCGTTAGCGGTGAAGCGGCTGCTGCTGCATCGTTTTGCATCGCACGTTGACCCTGGACGAGCTGTCAAAGGCGTCCAGTAAGGCCTGAACCGCTGATTCTGTAAGCGATAAAATTCGGACAGTATATCTGGAGATTGTGGCGAAGCCATTACACAAGTAAATCAGGGCAATTTAGGTAACAACACTTTTACTCTCGTCGCCAATGTTGTGGTTGGAAGGGGAGCCAACACCGTATTATTAAAAGGAGGCCGAAATGCACGCGTCTAAGCTCACGCAGGCTGGCGTGAGGTCTGGAACATGACAAGGGAATTAGAATTGAGAAAAACGGACGTAGCTTCTGGAATACTAAACTTTAATCCATTAATGAAGAACGTCGGTCTTTACGGTACATGATTAACAATATCAATAGTACTTGTACTGTCGCCTTGCTAGGTCATAGCAAATAACGTAGCTGAAGGCTTTGCTAACTATCGTCTGGGCAAATGAGAGCGTAGAAGTCAGTGAACAATCGCTAGCAAAGTCGGCTGTACAACTGGGGCGAGTGCTAGGAAGTCTCTCTAGATCTGCCGTGTGGCGGCGCTCGGTCTGCAATCACTGATAGTGGCGACACGCGGGTCCGGCGTATACTACCGGACCGTGGCCGATTTAAAGGCTACCACCTAGCAAGTGTGGTGTCTGGCGGTGGCACCACACCACCTGCTTGAAAAGTCCCTTTCTGGCATGTAGGGCTCATGGAATCATGAGATTGTCTCCATACCCGCACACGTCCATCCTCTCGATACAATCTGAAACGAGACTCTTACAATAGCAACATGTTTCCTGGCATCAACAGTGCAATGTCAGTGCTGATGGGCGCAAGCGAGGCGAAATGCTTTGTGTCGTGCAGTCATCAAGGAAACACGTGTGGGCCTTTGACTCCAAAACCCCGTATAAATGATGTCTTGTTGAATGGTTTCCACGCTAACACTTGTTGACGGTCCAGCATTGATATCTGCAGCAATTTGTTGAAGGGTTGCACTTCTGTCACGTTGAACGATTCTCTTCACTCGTCGTTGGTCCCGTTCTTCCAAGATCATAATCCGGCCGAGGCGAAGTCGAAAATCTGATGTTTTACTGGATTCCTGATATTCACGGTACGCATGCGAGATGGTTGTTCGGAAAAATCCCCACTTCGTCACTAGCTCGGAAATGATGTCTCTCATGGCTCGTGCGCAGATTATAGCACCACGTTCAGACTCACTTAAATCTTGATAATCTGCGATTTAGCACCGGTAACCGATGTAACAACTGAGCCAGACATTTGTTGTCCTATATAAGCGTTGCCGACTGCAGCGTCGTATTCTGCATGTTTACATGTCTCTGTATTTGAATACGCATGCCTATAGCATTTTGCTTGGAGGTTCCCTGTATATACTACTGCTCTTTCATTATAGCTTAAGTTTACTTTTAACAGAATTTCAAACGTCTGGCACCGCATTTAGAACGTACAGTGTTCCTGTTCGGTTCTATTTATTTTATCCTAATTATGGTGTAATAATTGGTTTGTTAACCGCAAATTTCGAAAGACAGTCGGGTGCACCAGATGCTGATCATCTTCTTTTGTACGTGAGAATTTTAAATTTACCACACGAATTAATTTCAATGTGAGTAAACAGATGTTAATAGCAAATCATCATAGAAGACACCTTGTAATTTTAAAGTTAACCACCTTTGAGGTGACAGTCGTACAGGATGTTCAAAATGGGACACTTTAATTCACAGGAGTGCTAAGTATTAATAATTCCATTTTCACACATATGTAATTACTTTAAGTAGCACAGAACTTCAAACAAAACTAACGTAATAAACTTTTGAAGAGTGACCTGATAAGCACTGAAGAGACTCATCTGCTGTAGTGGTAAAATATTTAACGTAATATTGTAAAAATATTTCATACATAGTATCAGAAGGTTTAAGTCCCTTAGCAACATGTGATCAGAAATTCCGTAATGGGTCTCATTTACTACCTGTACCTATCTGAAACTGAGACATGCTGTGACCTCGTCACATGGCGCTGGCTTCGATTTGCAAGGTGCACAAGCCACCACAGTTTTCTGAATAAAATAAGTAGAACTCTCACTTTTCCATGTGGTGTCTTACTCTCAACATAAGTGACAGACGACACCCATTACAAAATGTGGCTGATCAATAATTTACATATGAAAGCCCATTGTAATTCAGCGTATAATTCCATATTCCTATAAATACCATCTTTTATCACTGTAAAAATCTTTGGTTTGAAACATTGGCTCTGTAAGTAGGTTGGTTTTAAAATACATAAGTAAACAGAAGATAAGCATTTGCTTTATATATAACCAGTATATTATTACTCAACTTTAGTTCCCAATTATGCCACAGCTTTTATACAGTTTCATAATATGGCTTCCTTAGTTGAGGTCCACTTTACGTTGTAGCACAGACAAAGTCTGTTACATGTTTCAGCACAGAAGAAATAAAACTGTTGCATTCTACATGCTGACCGGCTATGTCTGAGCCTCTTTAACTAATGCTACCGAAATCTGAAGTGGCAGCTCACTATCTACGACTCTGAAGGATAAGGGAAATTTAGTTGTATATACAGCCAGGAATAAGTCTCTTGCAGCTTGCAGAGCCCCATGATTCACAACAGAACTGGCGTTTTGCTCCACAAAAAGTCAAAGTAAGCCTCCTCTTCCGTAACACTCAGTTTAGCTACACTTTTTATATTCGAGGTTAATTTTGCCATTGCTCGAGTTTCGACATGTAAATACGATGCATGTACACAGCACCTCTTTCAGTGCCAGCAGACCATTGCTTCAGTTGTGGCACTTATTAATTTTCAATGTTATTATGAATAAGGACAAAAAATTACCTGATCTAAATTTCGTAATTGTGGTAATAAAGGTATTCCAACGAATCCTGCTGGGTTAGTGTTTTAGTGATATATATATATATATATATATATATATATATATATATATATATATATATATATATATATATATATATAGTTGCACATGGCCCTCCATTACATAATGGATTTTCGAAAACTAACACGAGATAAAATGCCATAGAACTGGGTAGATATGTTGCATATGTACTAGTGTAACTTTTTTTGCAGTCTGCTAAATCTAATCTCATATTAATGATAAAGCGAACACCATTAATAACATACAGCATCACATATTTTGCATCTTCAACATATTTTAATACAACAGAAATAATTATATAGATATTATTGGATTTTACTTTTCACTTCATTTAAGTTTCTTTTCTATAAAGTTACTCAATATTAATATACATGACTTATTTAAGGGCACAAAAATCATTTTCTTATACACAAAATACTAACAAATATTTTGATTAACATTAAGACTTTCTCATTATCTCAAATTTTACTTTTTTGCTACAACTAATTTCATCCATTCATATATTTATAAGCCACAGGCATTAAGTACAGTCAACATTTTTTCAGTAAGTTCTGTATTTGATTAGAAACAACTTATTCTGAGAATTATGTCTTAAGCAACTTTTATGATGTCTCTTCCCAATTACCACAGATCTAATTTCTGTTTTTCGAATAATCAACTGCTGCTCTTTACCAGTAATACCACAACAGCTAAGAAAACTAAATCGAACTGAGTTCCTTTTCGTTCATTACAACACAGACTGTCAATAAGCCTTCCTAATATTAATGCAAGATCAAATTTCAGTTCACTAATCACAAAATACGACTCTACCTTTGAGCTGTAAAATTTCATTTTCCACATGACTGTCCTCTGCATCTAATTCATTACTTAATACTTTACATTTGTCCAATTTCAATTTACTTCATCCACTCACTGAACTAGTCTGTTCTTATAGAGCTTTAGGTCAACTACCTTTTGTACTCCACATTTTTTGTCGATTTTGGACAGATTAGGTAATATTCACTGAAATGGAGTATATTAGTATCTGAAAGGGATCTTTATACACAGGGGAACATTTAGAAATTCCAGCTGTAATTTCTTTTTAGAATTCTTGCATGATGGGACTAAAGGATGGTCCCCAGTCTGAATTTAGTTACTTTTCATATTTCATCATGTATTTACCACGATTTATCCTTTCATTTTATATGTATTCCCTAACTAATTTCCTTTTGTATAACAACAAAATGTGTCTCCAAGTTTAACATCCTCTTCCATGATATTTGGGTCTCCCTTTCTCCAACAATATGAGTAGTAGGTGTGATTCCTCTACTTTCATATCCTAAGTATTTTAAGATATTCCCAATATGTAATATATATTTTTCCCAATTACTATGTTTGTCATGCCAAAATGCCAGACAAGATCTACTAATGTCCCTCATACACTGTTCTGCATGATTACTCGCTGCCTGGTATGCTGCTACATATTTTAATTCTATGCCTTATTCCTGCATACAACTTTTCCATTTCTGGGAAATAAACTAGTAACCATTATCCGATGAAATGTCTTAGGTTTGCACATATTTTCGAAGTAACCCTTGTAACTTTATCACACATGACTCTGCCAATGGCTTTTCTCATGGGATACAGCTTAATATAATAAATTTGAAAAACGCACCCATTGCCACTTAAATGTAAGATATTCCTGTTATTTTTGGTGAAGGGCCAAAGATCATCCAAAGTTAAGATTTTTGAGATATATTGAGTAATATAGATTCCACGGGACCTCTATTCCTTTGATTATATACCTTGACTCTTGGAAACAAGTCACAGGTCTTTATTGTTTTTGTATGCTCTTTAAAATGCTATGAAATTACACTAATTCCATTAATTTACCTATACATTTTTTACTTCCACAGTAACTGTAACTTAAATGGATCCAATCAATTAAAATAGCTACATGTTCATCTGGCCAACAAACTCTCCATGTATCAGTTGCTTCATCCTTTCTTTGGAAATATATCATCGAAACTACAGTAATACTTTGATACCTTATTGTTACCCTTTTTATTAAGTTTAGATTTTACTGACTTTGAAAACAGATTGTTGTTCTGACTTGTTAAATTCTTACAAATAATTTTCATTTGTTATTATTGATTATCTGTCTTGAGCTGACAGCAATCTAATTTAAAAGAATTAAGATAGACGCATTGCACTTTTCTTTACAATAGATCCTCTGTGCTCATTCTGACAATTAGATACACACGTTCGTAAATTTTTCAAATGTTTTATGTTAAAAACAGCATTTTCTTTATAAAGTTGGTCTGCAAGCTACTATCGGTGTTCATTTACATATTCAGCTTCTTGCCTGCAGTAGTTGGAGTCGACAGGCCTCGTTTCACATTTGCACTTGGCAGTTTTTGGCATTATGCGTTATTTCCTGTGATGCACTACTTACAATTAATTTTTTAACTGTTTTTCATTCATCACTGTCACAGCGTTCATACCTACTACTTTGTTTTAATTCACATTGTGAGTGTTGCCAACCTAAGAAACAATTTTTAGTGTGTGTGTGTGTGTGTGTGTATGTGTGTGTGAGGGACAGAGAGAGTTAGTGAAATTGTATTATATGACGGTAGAGGGGTGAGAGGAGCGATATTTTTTGCATTTGGAGGGGAAAGGAAAGGGGAGGGAAGACAGGGTGGCCTGGACAGTGATTATAGGACAGAATCTGGGAGGAAATAGTAGAGGTAAATGGAACTGTCATTATATGTCTACTTTTAAAATTATATTAAGTGGTCAATCAGTTTAAAGAATGTGTGGTTTGCCAAGTTGATTTGATCATTTGTGAGTGGTTTCTTTTCTGTTGTGGTTTTTTGGATGTGATACTTCTCTTGTAAGGTCAGGAGGAGTTTATTCATGTTGTTTATCCCGATGATTACCAAGTCTGTGTCTGAAGTTGTAATTTTTTGTTGGTGTTTGTATAAGTGTTCTTCAAAAGTTGAATGATATGTCCTATACTTACATGCTCTTACATGTTCCTTGTATCTAGGGTCAAATGTATTCCTGGTTTGACCTATGTATCTTCCATCACATGTACTGCGTTTCAGCTGGTATATTCCTGCTTTCTAATAAACATGAGTTTCTCCTATTGTTTTTTGGGGAGTATTTGTGTATTGAATTGATGGTTTGTTGTTCTATTTTTTGCCTTTTTTTTACTATATAATATATTTTCTGTGTGTACCTGTGGTTGGACATAATTTTGTAACATCCATTATTTTCTGTTTCTTTCACACCTGGTTTTGATTCTGTTCTTGTATTTTGTATATTTGTTTATGTGTGATATTGTCCTTGTGTTCCTGACAGTTGGGTGCTTCTCTTCCGTTTCTTGATTTTCTTGTTCAGCTTTGTTACCAAGTTCTCTTTGTATCCATTGTTTGTAGCTGCTTCTATTATACACACATAAAAAAATTGCATCACCCCAGATCCTGAAGACAGACGTTGACTGTGGATATTGGGTCACAGACACAGCCTGTTTGACTGTTCAGAATGTCACTAAACCCATCCAAAGATGTAAACAACCATGCAAGAGCAGCGCCTATTAGATATAAGGTTTCCGACAGCAGCAGTTCCAGTCATTCCTCCAGGAAGGTGGTACACTGCTCTTATTATCTGTACTTCAACCATGCCTAGACAGTCAATACCGTGATTCGATCGTGTCCCTATTGTCATTTAGTACAAGGACTATCAACAACGGAAGTGTCCAGGTATCTCGGTGTGAAGCCAAGCGATGTTGTCTTGACATGGAGGAGATACAGAGAGATAGAAACTGTCGATGGTATGCCTCGCTCAGGCCGCCAAACGGCTAATGCTGCAGTGGATGACAGCTACCTACGGATTAGGACTCGGAGGAATGCTGACAGCATCGCCACCTTGTTGAATAATGCTTTTCGTGCAGCCACAGGACGTCGTGTTACGACTCAAACTGTGCACAATACGCTGCATGATGCGCAACTTCACTCCCGACGTCCATGGTGAGGTCCACCTTTGCAAACCTTGACACCGTGCAGTGCAGTACAGATGGGCCCAATAACATGCCGAACGGACTGCTCACGATTGGCACCACGTTCTCTTCACTGATGAGTGTAGCATCTGACTTCAACCAGACAATCGTTGGTGACGTGTTTGGAGGCAACCCAGCAGGCTAAACGCCATAGACACTCTGCCCAGCAAGTGCAGCAAGGTGGTGGTTCCCTCCCGTTTAGTGGTGGCATTATGTGGGGCCGATGTACGCTGCTGGTGATCATGGAAGGCGCCGTAATGGCTGTACGATATGTGAATGCCATCCCCCGAGCAACAGTGCAACCATGTCGGCAGCATATTGGCGAGGTATTCCTCTTAATGAACGACAGTTCGTACCCCCATCGTGCACATCTTGTGAATGACATCCTCCAGGATAACGACATCACTCGACTAGAGTGGCCAGCATGTTCTCCAGTAGTGAACCCTATCGAACAGGCCTGGGATATGTTGAGAAGGACTGTTTATGGACGACGTGACCCACCAACCAGTGTGAGGGATCTACGCAGAATCGCCGTTGAGGAGTGGGACTATCTGGACCAACTGTCCCTTGATGAACTTGTTGATAGTATGCCACGACAAATACAGGCATGCCCCAGTGCAACAGGACGTGATACTGGGTTTTAGAGCTAACGGTGTGTACAGCAGTTTGGACCACCACCTCTGAAGGGCTCCCTGTATGTTGGTACAAAATGAAGTGTGTGGTTTTCACGAGAAATAAAAAGGGCAGAAATTATGTTTATGTTGATCTCTATTCTAATTTTCAGTACACGTTCCGGAACTCTCGGAACCGAGGTGATGCAAAACTTTTTCTGATGTGTGTATAATGGTGACGGCACTTAGCAGCAGCTGAAGTAAACACAAGTGGCACGTTCCTTGCTAGTGCAGGACTGGCAATTAACCACTCCATAACACTGCCAGCAGCAGACTGTTAGATCATGGGTGTATGACCTTCGTGTGCCCAGTGCTTCTGGAGGCTTCTAAACAATCAGTGGCAACAACGAAATCTCTTCGACTAGAAATACCCCAATCATTTGTATAGCACTGCCAACAGATAGGAAGAAAATCGGATAACGGTTGTAGAACACCGCACTAACCAATGCCAAAGTTCATCTAAAATCACAGTGTTTTTCTTACGATAATTCACTGCTTCTCTGGATAAATAACAGTGTTCGTCTCCTGTAGAATATGTATTCAAGATTTCGTTCTTCTTACTGTGAGGGGGATGAATTTGGATACATGCTCAGTGCTAGGATCTTCACGGAATTAGAGTTAAGTGTGATGATTGATTACTCCAAGCAAAATGAAGCTATTACAAGAGAAACTATAAACGTGTTTATTGTATTTGTGCCATTGCTAAATTTTGCTAAAGGAAGTATCATAAATTACTCATCTCTTACTGGAATCATACAACGTGTGGAGGAAATGTTAAGGTATTCCACCACATGCATAATATCTGACAATGATGTCCCAGAGTGCAAATATCGCTGGACTCGCAGCATTCTCCAACACTTGAATGGTACTAACGAAATATTCGAAAGTCGTTGCCTCACCAAAACCGACTAGTGAATACAATATGCTAAGAACTGTCGAACAATTGCATGGCTTACTCGATATATTTACAGAAAATGGTCAGACGACACAAGAGCGTCGTATGAAAATAATGGTATTATGTTTTGAATGTATGGCCATAGAGAAACCACAGTTTAAGTCAAAGGCATCAAAAAGTATTGTGACTGCATGATATCATCAAGAGTGCAGTACGTGTAAACCGAATTTTCAGTACACTTATTTTTAGAACTACAGCTTTGTATTTATGTATTCACATCCCATTTTTCACTCACCTGCTCACTTTCAGGCTAGAGATAGATATTTAACATATGAAACCTATGCTGCTGTTGAGGGACTGGGGAAATAACTTTAGAGACTTTATCTATACGACGCTGAAATCTGTATCGGTCCTCGGGAGCCTGCTGACGTCTTCTGTACACAATTCATGTGGGAAATGAGCTCTCTTCTCGACGCTCTGTGCCGAGTAGTCGGAGCACTCGTGTATGCTATGTGTGTTCGATGCAAGCATTGATAGTCTACTCTATTCGCGGCTGCCTCAAGGTGATAAATCGTTTTCGAAGAAGTGTCCGATGTCTGCCCAGCGTGACCTCTGATAGGTAACTTAAGTGAAACTTCCTGACAGATTAAAACTGTGTGCCGGACCGGTACTCGAGCTAGGGACCTTTGCCTTTCCCAAGTGCTCTACCATCTAAGCTACCCAAGCACGACTCACGCCCTGTCCTCACAGCTTTACTTCTGCCAGTATGTCGTCTCAGGTAAGTTATCTGTCGGTTGCTTCGCAGCGATAAACTACTTGCGCTGTGCGATTCCACATCAACTTCTTTCCAAGTCAACTTCTTTAAACCACAAGCGAGCGTACAGCTGTAAATAGTGCATGGTATATCCGCAAGCCAACTGAAGAGAAACAGTGGTGGTGTGATTAAGTTCTTGTAATTATGCATTTACTGGTTAGCTGCAAATATACCTCGCAGTCGTATTTCTTTTACCTTTGTAGAACGTATTGATATGATGAGGTATGCAGTACGCGGAACAGCTAATCCTCTGCGTCCTCGCTTAACACATCGTGCAGAATATTTCCTGCGCAAGAACTCGGTTAAAACCACTCCACACTTCAAACCTCCGAAATCGTTTTGCTTGACAGTATCGTGGCTAAAAATTTTTCTCCTGCTGATTTGCCTTTATCGAATGTCCATTAATGTATTAAAAGGCCTAGATTACGAAGGTTTTCGATCAGTACTCCAGCATATGTTTATTTGCAGTTAACATTGCTGTCAGAAGCATTGTCTTCTCAGCGGTTTTCTATGCTGGAGATAACAATAAGGACATAATCTAGCAAGATTAATTATGGTAATGTGGCGCAAAATATCTTTCTCTTGCTGCTTTTACGTAACACATAGTGAAAAAGGCATTGCTTTACACATACAATATCCTATTCGAAGAGAAGACAGAACGGTGGTTCTGACGAACTTAGGCCCGAGGTTTGCACATGGAATTAACGTCTATGACACTGCATTTGGTCACAGCTTAGCACACTGCACTCGTACACTCCTGGAAATTGAAATAAGAGCACCGTGAATTCATTGTCCCAGGAAGGGGAAACTTTATTGGCACATTCCTGGGGTCAGATACATCACATGATCACACTGACAGAACCACAGGCACATAGACACAGGCCACAGAGCATGCACAATGTCGGCACTAGTACAGTGTATATCCACCTTTCGCAGCAATGCAGGCTGGTATTCTCCCATGGAGACGATTGTAGAGGTGCTGGATGTAGTCCTGTGGAACGGCTAGCCATGCCATTTCCACCTGGCGCCTCAGTTGGACCAGCGTTCGTGCTGTACATGCTGACCGCGTGAGACGACGCTTCATCCAGTCCCAAACATGCTCAATGGGGGACAGATCCGGAGATCTTGCTGGCCAGGGTAGTTGACTTACACCTTCTAGAGCACGTTGGGTGGCACGGGATACATGCGGACGTGCATTGTCCTGTTGGAACAGCAAGTTCCCTTGCCGGTCTAGGAATGGTAGAACGATGGGTTCGGTGACGGTTTGGATGTACCGTGCACTATTCAGTGTCCCCTCGACGATCACCAGAGGTGTACGGCCAGTGTAGGAGATCGCTCCCCACACCATGATGCCGGGTGTTGGCCCTGTGTGCCTCGGTCGTATACAGTCCTGATTGTGTCACTCACCTGCACGGCGCCAAACACGCATACGACCATCATTTGCACCAAGGCAGAAGCGACTCTCATCGCTGAAGACGACACGTCTCCATTCGTCCCTCCATTCACGCCTGTCGCGACACCACTGGAGGCGGGCTGCACGATGTTGTGGCGTGAGCGGAACACGGCCTAACGGTGTGCGGGACCGTAGCCCAGCTTCATGGAGACGGTTGCGAATGGTCCTCGCCGATACCCTAGGAGCAACAGTGTCCCTAATTTGCTGGGAAGTGGGGATGCGGTCCCCTACGGCACTGCGTATGATCCTACGGTCTTGGCGTGCATCCGTGCGTCGCTGTGGTCCGGTCCCAGGTCGACGGGCACGTGCACCTTCCGCCGACCACTGGCGACAACATCGATGTACTGTGGAGACCTCACGCCCCACGTGTTGAGCAATTCGGCGGTACGTCCACCCGGCGTCTCGCATGCCCACTATACGCCCTCGCTCAAAGTCCGTCAACTGCACATACGGTTCACGTCCACGCTGTCACGGCATGCTACCAGTGTTAAAGACTGCGATGGAGCTCCGTATGCCACGGCAAACTGGCTGACACTGACGGCGGCGGTTCACAAATGCTGCGCAGCTAGCGCCATTCGACGGCCAACACCGCGGTTCCTGTTGTGTCTGCTCTGCCGTGCGTGTGATCATTGCTTGTACAGCCCTCTCGCAGTGTCCGGAGCAAGTATGGTGGGTCTGACACACCGGTGTCAATGTGTTCTTTTTTCCATTTCCAGGTGTGTATTTAGATGGATGATGCTTCAAAATCCGTGTCTGTAACAGTCTTCTTAAGAGAGACGAATGCGTTCTATGCATCTTAACGTTTACGTTAAACCACGAAAGGTATTATTGACTGCGCGTAAACTGTTAAATTGACTTGCAAAGTTTCTAAAACAGATTTCTAAGCTTAGCCAGCAATTTAATGTCCAGACAAAGTATCATGATGCAATCTCTTCTACCGCCTAGTCCTTCGTTCGATGTGTAATGTGAGCTTTCTATTGTCACACAAGATAAAAGAACAATATGTACAGCAGCAGCTCTCCAAACCAAATTATCGCTACAAGCCGCTTTTTTCAAGGTACTTCATAATGTCCGAACGTGGTGTATGTTAAGAACTCTTGCCATAAATTAGATTGACCGATACTTTTGTGTGCATTTAACAACTCTCCAGTCTTCTACAAGTCTTATGTTGAGTGTCTGGCTGTTTATAATTATTACATACGAACTTATTTCATGCATGACGCTGGCCCGACCATCGTGGTGATAATGCGACGCCCGCCTGACGCGAGTGTAACGCCATCACTATGTCATTGTGATGCCAAAAAAATATTTTTTATAAAAATACCCAAGCACTGAACTAGAATGGGAAACTTATTGCTCAAAAGCAGTAGGTGCCCTTTCATCCTTATTATTCATAATAGACATTAATTTTTTAATTCTTTTTTTAATATGCTGCCGAAATATTTTACTGTAGTCATGATTTCTAATATGTGCATCTACATATCAACAATAAAACAGTACTCAATGTACTCAGTACCAATCACCTCCATGTTGTGCAGTCTCCACCAATGACGAATGGAGGTACAGGCAGTGGTCATGTCAGCACGACAATAGATGCAGCCTTGAACTAATCATTTCATTTGTTTACAGAAATTGGTTTAATAAATTATAAGTTTATGTCTTGCTACAACTAACTCATAAGAGCTGGATAAGACATGAGGGGGAAACAACAACAATTTTATTATTTATTTTTAGACATATATTCACAATCATTATGTTGTAGGAGGGTATTTTGTGAGTAGTTTTTTCTGTCAGCCTTAAATTCAGCCTCTACTGCACTGAATCCAACAAACGCGAATAAATACATTGGAATATCAGTTGTGAACTCATTCGCTGTGGGCACAACAGATGCAACACTTACACACTTTGGTTCAGTGGGGTATAGGGAGTGATGTATTGCTGCAACTGGTCCATATTTACGTGACTATTGGGAAAATAACCAACAAACTCACAGTACAGCACTCCTAAATAATAATGTCAGTGACATAATCCACCTGCTGTAATTGAAAATGCACAATAAAAGTTTTATAAGTTTAACAGTGCTTGAATGTTGTACATTTATGTTTGTATCCCATGAAGTTAATTCTGGAATTGCCTCGCCGTACATTTATACTGTAGACATCATGTAGCCAAGGATGTGAACATCAATAATGGTCTATATATATTCCATCATACCAAACATATAGTCCCACTTGGACCACCAAATTTTGCGTTTCCACTTCTATTATTATGCGAGAGTCACAGTACAGTCAAAGACCATCATTCCCATGATTAGACCCACTGGCTGTCACATTGTAAGTGATGGTGAAAAGCAATACTCCTGTGAAGCCTGCCCACAGCTTGAGTCACAGCTGTGGTTGTGAAGCATCATTCGACCGAATGACACCATGTCAGGAAGACATTTTTGCTGCTGCTGTGGTTCAGGCAGCAACTCATGTCTTCATTTGTAACAACAACAAAAAATACCTAAGTATAGAAGTATTAATTTATATCAGAGACCCAGTAACGTACACAATCCTTGAAGCAGTAAAAGTTTGGACTGCTGTGCCAAGCACACAAAGTAACCGAGTTGTAATAAAAAAACCAACTGACAAATAGATACTGACAGACTTTTCTTCCCAGACGATTGCCACAGCTGCTGCTGCTAGTAGCACTTTATACAGAGTGGACATCCATACAGTAAATGATGGTGCTTCCACAACTAAACCACAAACATATAATTTTCCCAAATGGTGTGTGTGGAAGTGGGAGTAGGGGGGGGGGGGGGGAGGGGGCAAGCTTGCATTCCATTGCTGCCCACTTGCCTACTACCGTTTTCGCAAAAGTGCATAACACTATTGGCTATAGTGGGATGTGTCACAATCTGGGATTAATGTCATTGCCTGAGTTCTGAATCCTGGCATTCCAGTTTCCAGGAAAGCTAATTGTGATGTCATCAGTTTTAGGAATGCTAATGCTGATGACAGCCATTTTATCCAGAACATACACTGCACCACTACTACTGTATCCTTGTCTTACTCCCAAAATTATCTTGGCAATAGATTTTTAATTTCTTTCAATTGCAATTTCTCATTTTTTTGGCACATGCTTTCTACTACCTGTACCATGTATAAAGACATGTCTTGTCTGTTCATTATCTACCATGGCTTTTCTCTACCTACTTTATCGAGTCTGTCTCCTTATTTCAGTGGTCAGTGCGACAAAAGCATTCGTCATCATTTCTTCCTCACTGACATACAGGTGACTGAAGGGCGTCAAATAAAGTGCACCGCGCTACTGATCTACCCAATGTGAGGCACTAGAGCTCACACATTTCGTATTTACTATTTCAAAGACTTTTATGTACTCGATGTGTAGTAGACGAGTCTGTCTCCTGAAATCTGTCCGTAAGCAGAAAGTCTCATAATGGACAGAGCCATTTTGAACTCTGTGATCTGTCTAACAGCCAACATATTGTCTGTAGATAATCTAGCTTTCTTGAACCGGATTGCTTTTCGGGCAAAATGTATCCAACAATTACTGTTAATCTATGTATCACTATTTTTGGTATGCATTTTATGCTCTGTAGTTAGCAAAGAGGTGCCTTTGTAATTTTTGCAATTGCTTCTGCTTCTTTTATTGTAAATAGGTAATATTGTTGCTAATTTACAGTTCTCTGAAATTTTATTATTTGTTAATATAGTTGAGAAATTAGGATTTCAGTGTGGGAGCTGTTTATTTAATCAGCTCTGTGCCAATTCCATCACAGCGCAGTGAGTTCCTATTTTGCAACATAGACATTGCTTGTAATAGCTTTACGTAAATTCAATTTAACGCTGTCTCCTCCTATTATTCCTGGATATCATTTCCCTCCAGATTTTTATTTACATCTCTTCCTGTTGTCCAAAGTCATTCAGTGTATCTTACTTATCACTTCTATTATTGGATCATCTTTTGTTTTTTAATGCAGGTTCTTCATTTTATCAGCAAATTCCCGTCGTTCACAGATATCGATTTCCACTTCTGAAGTGAATCTGTCCTGTCTTTCTTGACTTAAATTTCGGATGTAATTCCTTAGTTTCTTTGATGGGGTTTTATATTCCTCTCTTCTTTGAGCTGAATTGTTCTGGAACTATTTCAGATACGACGTATTTTCCCTCGTTGTCAATCTTTGTATATTATTGATCAAGTCCTTCAATTCTTAATTGATCTTCCTTTGATTTTTATGTCATACAGTATCTGCAGCTGCCTATACTATTACAGTTAGTAAACTTTTCTGTTCCCTCTTGGCTTTCTTCTGTTTAATCACACTCAATACTCAGTTTCTCCCATGAAAGATCTTTATGTAATTTATGGTATTTTCATTGTTTCCAGAATCCTTGTTCTTCGTTCATGGTACTTTAAGTGGCTCTGGAAAGGTTCAAAATCATGACATGTTCATTTTTATACTTTTTTGAATTTTAAAGGTGAGACTTTCCCCTTCCGTTTTTATATAATTTATCCAGTTTAGAACACTACAACTATTTTTGAAATACATGGGCGTGACCCACTGTGGCGCTGTTAAACTGCTGTCAGATGTTGTACACGTGAATCCAATGGTCATCAAGTACATTTTAGTGATGTGACAGAAAATAAGTGATACAATATAAGTGTTTTGGCTAACTTGTGATAGTTCGATATATATCGCTCATCGCTCGGTCGATTGTCGTGGGTTTAATGTTTATTTACTCTCACGTAATCCTGAAAATATTCGAAATGAATTCTCTTCATTAAAGTCTCCGTTTCATTGAAGGTGAATGGTGGGTAAATATAAAGCGACTAGAAATCCTCTGAGGGCCTTGAAGAAAAGGAGAAATGTAGGAAAGCCAAAGGTAGATGTTAGTACTGTAAATAATAAAGACGATAACCAAGTGTATGAATATAACCTTGCTGGTAAACCTACCCATTGCAATGAAAGTGAGATATAAAGTACTTTGCAGAGGAAGCTTGGTTCAGTTAGTGGAAAGTATGAAAGTTTCATGGGCGAATTGCATTTGAATCAAATACTTGATATGTCAGTTCTCAACAGAATTTTTGCAAACTGTGTTAAGATGTATTCAGTGTAGTGAATTCGGTTTGGAACTCTCTACAAAAGTCACTTAGAAAGTGCCAGTGAAATGGAACTCAAGTGCGGTAAGTGTTCATACGTGAACACCTTTTGAAACAGTGCTGCAGTAACTCCAAATGACGAAAATGGTAGCAAAACATATGAACACATCTTTCAATTATTTTATGCCTTGTCACAATTGGTAATGGTGCTACTGCAGGTGGAATTTTCTGTGGCATAATGAATCTTCCAAATCCCCCAACCAAGTTTACGAGGGTCTGAAGTAGATGTTATAATCCCACCACTACTATTGTAATTTTGTATGCTTTTACCTAAAAACAGAAACCCTGGCTCTATGTAGCTACGTTTAATCTTCTTACTAAATTTGAGTTCATTTTACAACTAAAGTACACTACGAGAGGATAGCCCTGTTAATAGAAATAGTTAATCAATAGAGTTACCCTTTTTACATGATTTGACCAAGTGTTGTGGGTAATGTAAACGTAAATCAAACTAGTCAATTCTTTTCCTAAGGACTTACCCACAGATTAGAAAGAAACGCTGTAAGAATAGTATTATATAGAACCCAGAACAACATAGCTCCAAGTTCATTTCGTGGTTTAAAATATGTACTAACGGTCGCCATCCTATTAAGAAAAGAAAACAGTGAAGTATTGGAATAGCAGAAGTATGAATTTTGCCTTCTTTCTTGCTACTGTTTAATTTCTTTTTCAAATAAACATCACTTCATGTGAATAATGTTGGTGGAGATACTGGAATTATTCGATTACTGCACCCTTACAAATTACGTTTTTAAAAGAAATAAAGCCAAACAGATAACTTCAACGAGCTAATAAAATGTTGCCAGGGTGGCTTCAGAGAAACACTTTGCATAATCAATAAACTTAAATACTAAGATACAGTACACATTTTTTGTACTGAATATTTCTCTTCAAGAAAACATCTTTCTTTCTGGAATTTACTTTCAGAAACTATACTCATTGAACTAACTCTGTAGAGTCATTTAACATATTTTAATAACTTTGCTTGCCTCTGACTGAATTTTACGTAATCACACTTTTGCTATAACATTTTGCATTAGTTAAGAAAACCTATATAAAAGAATAGTTTGAATTTTTTCTCTGTAATGTACCAAGGCATGGGTGTATTATTACACTAGCTAAAATATCTATTAGGTATTTCTGTGAAACAACTAAGAAACCTTTTTTTAATTATTGCTCAAGATTAAAATATTTATGAATTCTTTAACTTTTTATTGCAAAATTAAATTTAAATTCACGGTATTCAATTTACACTCTTCCACTACTCTGACATAATTTCGTTACTACAGGATTTAGTCCGCCTTACATATATCTCATTATTTACACAAAAACTACTTAAATGGTGCTCTTTACACCAACTTGGTACTTCATAAGTCTGTAAAGGAGGCTGCTCGGATTAATCAAACAGCAGGAAGCAATCCTATACAGGTGTATGATTAGAATGAAATAACAGGGTGAACCAGTTTCTTTAAAGTTGAAAAATGATTATTTACTAACTATACACAGTTTAAATTAATGGTTCACGCTGTAAATAAAAGTAGAGTACAAACAAAAAAATCTTCCCTGGTGGCTGCAGGCTTGGGTATGGCGAACAGTTATAGTGGCTACACTACCAACAGTATTGCCTGCAAGTATCTTGCTGCATGGGCTCAATTTCTTTCCTTGATGTAGTTCACCTTCACATACAGTAGCCCACCAACTAGCAGCAATAATATAAGCCATTTGCAGTCTTCATCCGAGGTATTTTTGCGCAAATTTGGAGGCCAAGCTTCTCCTCCACAAGTGTGTTGTCTCAATACCTTCTGCCTACACAATGTGTGGTCTACTTCTCGAACTTGTTCTAGATAGCTCGCCCGATTCTCCCTAGCCACCTTTTCCACTCCCCAGAGCCATTTTCGTTTTTAAAAAAAGCACACTGGCTTTAACATAACACCTATTTCTTAAATTGTTCCTAGGGGTGATTATTTCTTACCATTGTTAAATTACATCAGCAGGAACGATTTATAAACACAAATATTTTTATATACAGAATGTCACCAGAAAATTAATTTACTTAACAAACAATTTAAATAGTATTTTACATACATTACTCACATACAATGCAAAGAATTTCAACCTCCAGTATAGCACACTTCACTTTACAAATACAGGAAATATAGTACCAATACTTGAAAATTTAAAAGGAAAATTTTTTTAAAAATTTACACGAACCAAAAGTAAATAATGTTGTAATGTCTGTACAGAATCTATGAAGAAAGCTGTGGAAGTGGCAGTAGTAGGAAACAGTGCTAATAGAGACTTGGCTGTTGCATTCGATGATACCTGGCATAAACGGGGACACACATCTCTTCATGGTGTAGTGTCTGCCACCAGTGTGTAGGGAAAGTTTTAGACCCAACAATAATATCTATATGCTACATGTGTCTACAAAAAGGTAAAGGTACACACGAAAATAATTGCACAGCTAACTATAGTTGCAGTAGTGGAGGAATGGACGTGGCAGGCGTTGCTAGCACATTTCAACTTTCTGTTGTGTGATAAAGTGCAATGTGTGAATTGCCTTGGTGATGGTGATTCGAAAGTTTTCAAACATGTTCCAGAACTGAAGTCCTATAATGATGATGTTGTAGGGCAGAAAATGTACAAAAACGAATGGTGAATGAAAGCTTCGTTTTAAAAACAAAAACTCAAGAATGTTAAAGGATTGGATGGGAAGGAAAGTTTAACTGGCACCGTACCCGAAATAAAATACGGAACTATAAGGGAATGGCTATTAGGCAAATATAAATGAAATGAAGAAGGCTGTTTGGGCTCTTTTTTCATATTTTTCAACCCCTAAAAGTCCCCCCATTACTTGTGCCCCAAAGGAGAACCAGGTATAAGTACAACATGGGATTCCTAACAGGTGAATTTGTAAGACGTAGTGGTCTCCTGGCCTTCATTGCTTACATATTCTGCCCTCAGAATCATATTCTGCACATCAAGACGCTTCATTCGAACCCAAACTCGATAAGATGAAGTCAATGTTGTATGAATTCATGTAAGTGATATGCAATTAACAAGAATGCGCAGCGTGGTTGAAATACTCGAGGCTGTCGTACACACATACATTCCAGACACGAAGGTCACGGAAGCTTCTAGGTCAGGAGAGAAATGGCACACTGGGACGCCGCTTCCTTCAGAGGACGACCCAGCCTATGTTGGCCCGTGACCGCCCTTGTAGCGGACAGAGTGGGCCCGAATGAAAAGGGGGAACGACCCCATATTTGGCTTAAAAGCATATTCCGCGACATTGCATGGGAGTCGCCAGCCTACGAATTCTTTACACATAGCATGCAGTTTTGGAGATTTTCACAGGGAGACAGCAAATGCCAAACGCGAATGCTATAGGTTTCCGGATTGGTCGCCTCAAACGAAATGTCATTCTCCCATTTTAGAAGAGCAATGCTGATTGGCAGACGATATTTCTGATGCATTGAGCTGAAGGAATAATGGAAGAGACCAATAGTTATACCCCTTCATGTCTGGCGTGGAGAGGCGCTGTTCCGTTGTCGCTCTTGGAGTGAGGAACAAGTCTCTCCTCAGTACTTCACTGGGAGGGCACCTTTGTCGAGAGCGAATCGAGGTGATACTCTATATTGAGTCCTTGCGAATAAGCATTGTTCACTGTGTTGGGCGACACACTTATTATGCAGTGTGAATGGACAGAGTTATACTTAAATGACTGCTCCACGAAAAGGTTCCGTAACGGACGCAGCTGTACCTGCAAACACGAGACATACACAACAGAGAGGGCAGAATGCGGAGATGTTTGCGCCCCGTAATGGTTCAATGACAAACGCAACTAGTCCTCAACACAGACAGCACGGATTATTGCAGTTATCAAACTTAGAAACGCCACAGAATAGCCCAGTAAACGACGTAATTGGCCGAGTGGAAAACAATAGATCGAGACTACATAGTTCAGCAGAAGGTAGTGTTACAGGACTGGACGTGATCATGAAGATGTTACAAAAAATGAACGCCAGTATGACGAAACATAATCAGGGTATTAATACACATATAACGAAACAGAATACACAGATGACAAAACAGTATCAGGAATTGAAACGGGATAATCAGGCTTTTAAGACACAGATCCAACAAGTTAAAATCCAGATGGAAGAAGGGATCGCCAGAATTGAGAGTCAGATCACTCAGAAAAACAAAGACGCGAAAGAACCTAGAGAAAGAATTCAGTTACTAACACAAGGTCAGCAGCAATTATGCAATGACGTGGACAAGGTCCAATTGGATATCGTAACCGTTGACAAAAAGGTGTAACGTTTTACGAAAAGAGCCATTCGAATAGCAATACCAATTTAGGAAGAACAAGCAATTCATAGCAAGGTCGCAAAAGTTGCACTGAAAAAATATGATCAGCGGATCAACAAAATAGAACTTAAAACTAAAGATCAGTTTGAAAAGCTTCGAACAGAGTTGATACAAACTATCGAAGAAAGGATCGAGACCGAATACACCTGTAGCGAAACAACTGACACGTCAAGCTTTAATTCAGTACACGAACACGCGCCATCTAAAAAAGTTCAAGTAGAGCCAAGGCTAGACGTAGCACTCACGCAGAAATCGAAACAGAAAACACCGATTAAAGTAATACATGACATGCCACAGGACCAGGCACAGTACCCAGAAAACGGAACACATAAATTCAGCCGATCCCAATAGAAAGACAGGCAACTGAACCAGTATACCCAATGACACAACATAATAGCAGCACAGGTACTATACCACGAACTACGAGAGTAGAAACACTCGAATAACACTTTAGTTCACCAGTGATACGATATGACGCGGATGTTCGTAAGGAAATTGAGAATAGGCAGACAGGCAGTAGATTACCAGAGAATAAACACGACGACACAAGCAACGGCAGATTATTTGAGTCCATGAATCAACCACAAACCGGATTTATGAGTAGATATGATACAGACCATTTCCTTATAATTAGAAAATTTCAACATCTCAAGGAAGAAGGCCGTAGCTTGCACGCATGCACATTCATCGACCAGTTTCAAGTAGGCTTACCAAACCACTGGAGCGTAGCTCACAAACTTGACTTTATTTGTGCACACATGTCAGAGACAGTAGCAGAGGTGATGCAAAACATCGCGGGTACCTGTACGTCTTACATACAGTTCACAATAGCATTTCTCGAAAGATACTGGTCCAAGGAGGCGCAAAACAAAATTAAATACGAGTTACTTCAGATGACACCATATGAAAACTCAGGGGAGAAAAGCGTGGAAAAGTTCTGTGATACAATGGACAAAAAGAATCAATGCCTAGACAAACCATACAGTAACGGAGAGCAGACACATCTATGTAGAATGAAATTACCGGTAAAGTATCAACAGGCAGCAGTAGGAAAAAATGAAAATACCGAAGAATTCAAAGAGGTTTTAAGGGAACTTGAAACGAGGTGAAAGAAAAAAGAAAGGAAAGGGGACAGCAAAGGGAGAGGACTAGGAACGAATATTCTAATAATAATAATCGTAATCCTAACACCAATAATTTCAGGTAATTTAACAGACAAGGAAAGTAGCACAATGGAGACAATTGGCACAGAAACGATAACCAGAATAATTGGTACCGAAATAGGAATGGTAATGGAAATTCTTACAGTGACGGATATGGATTTAGGAATCAAAATGCCAACGGTCAAGGGTACAATGAGAGAGGTCACGATGTTAGATGCAGCAACTGGCAAGGCGAGATCGCGAATAATTATCGAGGAAATTATGGTCCATAAAGACAAGAACAACATAGCAAAGGGAAACCAGAAGTAGAAATTAGGCCACGAAATCCTGAAAAACGTAAAGATTGACGGGAAAATCCGGAAGATGTTAGGCAAACTGACCTCCATTCATTAAAACACTCAAAAAATTACATTCATGTTTGAGAAGTAGCTAGATCAAAATTAGAAATAACTGAAAATAGCCCAAATTCAGACAAACGGCGATTTACGAAAATTTCCGATAAAGAGTCAGCACCAGATACACTTGAATTACGCTACATAGCCTGGTAAAACAGCACAGAGTTGGAAAATTCTGAAAGCGAGGATGAACTGCCACCAATTCCGTGTTTTAAAGAACTAAGTGATGAAGAATTGTTAACCGGACATAGCAATATATTTGACGAGAAGCAAGTAAATAAACGCGATAAAACAGAGCAGAGTATCCTAGATCAAAACAAAACACAGACGCTATAAACACAAAAGACGTATAATGTATACAATATGGGTGACTATGAGGAGATAGAAAGAGAGTACATTCGGGAATGTTTGGAAATGAAGGAATAGGAGGAACAGGAGCTAGAAAACAGACGAAAAGAGGTCGCAAACGGTTTTGCTCACGGAGTTAACATCAAAGCAAACACTAACACCAAGGGAAGGTACAATTAACCACAGGTGAAGCTATGAATTTATAGCAGAGGATTTTATGCAAGAAAAAGAAATCATAACATCCCCAATTATTCAACCCATATTGCACATAAACATTGGTGAAATCATGACACAAGTAATCATAGATAGTGTGGGTCAAGTGACGGCTATATCAAAAGGCCTATTTGAAAGGTGCAATAGAGAGACAAATTACCGATTTGAAGGACAAAAAGGATAAGAGTTTTTGGAGCCTTAGGAAAAAAATGCAACAGAGGTGAAATACGAAACACGTCTTTCATTCAATTGCCAAGGTTACGAATTTGAAAACAATTTTATAATAGTACCAAAACTTATAGCTGATATGATAATCGCTGTAGATGTTATTAATGAGCGCAAGTTAACATTTGCATACCACAGGGCTTCGTAACAGTAGATGATGTAATACTATATTTTATTCAATTCAAACGTTTACCGCTTCACTTCAAAATTTCGTCAGCTGCCTTTATTCGCGGTCTAAATTCTATACTAAATCTGGACGTACTTCAGAAAATTACTTACTATGAGGACGATGTCCTTGTAGCGGAGGCAACTAGGGCAGAACATAATTATATCCTGGATAATTTCCTACAAATTATGAAAAAACATGGGCTCACCTTCAACATTACTAAATCGCATTTTGGAAAATCAGAAATTAAATTTTTAGAACATAACATATCGGCAAAATGGATAACGCCAGACGAGGAGAAGATAGACGATATTCGTAATATTCCTACTCCCTACAACAAGAAAAATCTAAGGGGATTCTTGGGGTTGATAAATTTTTACAAGAAATTTAAATGGATAGACACACTTTCAGCACCTAGACTGTGTGCACTGGCAGGAAAAAACACGCCGTGGATATGGGATAAACAAGCAGATGAAGAATTTCATAAGTTGAAGGAGGCATTGAATAATTCTCCAATTTTATCACACCAAGATTTAAGTCAGGAGTTCTGTCTAGTAACCGATAGTGCAACTACCGGGCTAGGGGCTGTTCTATTTCAACAAATTGAGGAAAAAGGTAAGAAAATACATAAAACAATAGCCTTTGCAAACAGAGTACTATCGAAAGTAGAAAATAATTATTCCGTAACAGAATTAGAAGCTCTAGCCATAGTGTGGGCATTTGAAAAATTTCGACAACTTCTGTTTGGCAGAAAAACACAACTATATACAAACCATAAAGCATTAGAGTGTTTAATATCCCCCATATTAACCCACTGACGTTTACAAGATGGATGCAAGTACTGCAGTAGTATGACTTTTCAATCACATACATACCAGGACCTGAAAATATTCTGCTCAATGCACTGTCTCGTTCACCACAGAGAATGGCAGAGGACTAGAAAATCAACTTTGAATATGAAGAACGGACTATCCATTATCTAAAAAAGGTACCATTCAAAAATTTTATCACAAATGCTTTAAAAAATTTATCTGACGAACAAAACAAAGATCAGACCCTCCTGAAGATGAAACACCAATTTACCGGTAAAACCAACACAGAAATTAGAAAAAAATGCATTGTAAACGATAATATCCTATTTTTCAAATGTAGTAATGATGCTTCACAACGGTTAGCATGCATCCTTGACGAAGTTATTTATAAATACATTTGGTACACCCACTTTAGCAGTGGACATTTTGGTCCCAAGAAATGCTATCTAAAAATGAAAAAAGACAGTACACTTCCCAAACATGGAGCGACGTATTCGACACGTTCTTAAAAGTTGTAAAAAAATGCTTACAGTCAAAACATGTGACATATCAGACCAGACCCCCAATGTTTCCAACTATCCCTGATGAATTAAGACAGATTGCTCCAATCGATATTTATGGTCCAATTCCACGAATAAGGAAGGATTCACCTACATATTTGTTGTAATTGAACTAGCATCAAAATACACTGCAGGCTTACACCCTTAAAGAAAGATAATGGATTTACAATTAGTAAAGCATTTCAAAAGGACTTTACACAAAAAGTTGGGAAAGTGAAAAGTATCATCTCAGATAATGGGCCCCAGTACAGATCAGTGCATTGGAAAAACACATTAGACAAATTAAAAATCAAACACACCTTTATTTCCAAATATAAACAAAGGGGAAATCCGGCCGAACGTACCAGAAAAAATAAAAGAAATCGTTAAAATTCCAGTTACTCCCCGAAAGCAACATAGACAAATCCTCACTTCTGCCCAACAAAACATTCGCTCAGCAGCAATGAGACATAAAATCACTCATCACAAATCTGCCACAAAGAAACGCTTCACACTGGGCCAAAAGGAATTCATAAAAACTCATTACCTTTCACATAATTGTCAAAATGAATGCAGAAAATTTTTTGCGATCTATAAAGGGCCAATGATAATTTCCAGGATTGCTCACGAAAATGCCGTAGAGCTAACGAATCAAAAACAGGAGACGTATTGGCATCTACCACGTGAGCCACGTAAAATAATGTGAATGAAAGAAATGGTAAAAGAGAAGAAAGGGAAACAGACAGAGGGGAAATCGCAAATCGTGTACTAACCACTAAATCAAAAAATAATTTAAGAATCAACAAAATAACACATTAATTAAAAGAAAAAAGAGACACAATACACACCAACAATAAGTTGTAATATCAAGTACAGTAAAACATGCACACAAACAATAAATGGTACACAATAATTAAAAGAATGAAGAAGTGGTAGGACATAATTAGAATAAAGAAATATATCTATCTAATAATTTTTGCCACTATCAGAAAATTTTTGAATTATATAAAATCTGAGTTTTTTTGTAAATAACAAATACTTGTATAAAAGATTGTAAGTATTTCTATGCGTCAGAGGGACATTGCCACCAACATCAATCACCAGCTTCCTTAACACCAGGTGCTTCGAGATAGCGACGGAGGGGGTACAGACATGTTGAGAAAGCACTTAGGGTAATAACAAAAACATGAAGACCAACGCCACACTGTAAATGCCGGTTGCAACCAGGTTGGAATTCGGGAGGATAACGCGCAGCACGGACATTTCATGTGTCACGACACTGCTACACAACGAAAGAGCATGGGAAGAATCATAATACGACGAGACGACAATGAAGGTACAAAAAATTACTAAAATCTACAAACTCGTCAAGTAACAGTTGGAAAGGCAGTCAGATCCTAAAAATCCTATATCACTCCTACACTAAAATTCACATATTCCTAGCCCAAGAAGAACAGAAGAATGCAAGAAAGAAGAGAAGAACAGAAGATGCAAGATGAAGAATGGCAGAAGACAGCAAGATACCTTTCTTTCCTATCCTACAAAGCAAATTGCTACAAACGTCTTTCCATGAACTTTGAGGTATAGCAACTACAACAACCACCTCTCCAAAAATAAATCTTGAATCGTCAAACAAATACAAGCGAACGGCAAACGGAATATTAGGTAGTACTAACCAGCATTATCTAGAAATAGATTCAGCGAAATGAACAGTATCCTCCCTACCACATCATTAAATTGCCATACCAGACCAGATGTGAAGTACCAAGACGTCACAGCACAATATTGGGTGACGATTATCGGTAGTCAACTATATCATCGAACTACCACACCGTCCCAGGTGTGAGAGCAAAGGAGTACCAAGACATCACTGTTTATGCAGTAAACCGCAGTCATCATCATCGGTTAAAAGTACCACTCCATGATGACAATGTTAACAGTAAGACCGAGCATCACATGCAAATGAGTCGACGCCTTCCAGCTTCTAGTATTTCCGTGGGGATTGTCGAGCACAGAAACTGACAAACTGACACAGCAAAAATAAAAAAAATAAAAAATAAAAAACTGGTGTAACACAAAGTAATTATTTTTATTATGTATGTAAAGTCCACAATTTAAAGATACTTTAAGCGTTTTGTAAACAAACGTAGTTAGTATAGTTATACAATCTCACAAGCTCATGGGAAGTCTACTCATTTTTTATGTAAAATTAGGAAAGAATTTGTGGAGGATTTTTCTACTTTAAGTAACATTCAAAAACACGTTTTTGAGGTACTAATATTAATACCGAGGATAGAATTAAGATGAAACACTTCTTCATTATTACAAAAAAAAAGACACATAAGGAAACAGATAATGTCTAAATAAATAAAACAAAGTAACACAACAGAGCTTTTGCGAACATTTGCGCAAGCTTAACTAAAGAAGAGATATAACCACACTAAAACATGATACACTGTAAACTTGCAAGTTTAGAAAAATTAATAATGTAAAAACAACTTTTTGGACATGAAAAACAAAAGAAAGCAGACACGTACTGGCAATGACAAAGAATAGCAACCTTTGTAAAGCCTATATCTGCCTAACAAAAAAACATAAGTTTTAGAATTAAAAAATAGAAACAATAGCTATAAAGAAATCATTAGAAAAAATTGTTAAGAATGGCTGAGAATAGTTTATTGGAAAATAGAAAAGAACAATTTTTGCCTGACTTTGTCAATGTTTTCCCTCGGCATTGACAAACCACACACAAAAATTTTGTCAGAAGGGGGAGGTATGTAAGACGTCGTGGTCTGCTGACCTTCATTGCTTACATATTCCGCCCTCAGAATCATATTCCACACATCAAAAAGCTTCATTCGAACCCAAACTCGATAAGATAAAGTCAATGCTGTATGAATTCATGTAAACGATGTGCAATTAACAAGTAAGCGCACCATGGTTGAAATACTCGAGTCTGGCGTACACACATACATTCCAAACACGACGGTCACAGAAGCTTTTAGTTTGGGAGAGAAACCGCACAACGGGAGACCGCTCCCTTCAGAGAACGACCCACCCTACGTCGGCCGGTGACCGCCCGTGTAGCGGACAGCGTGGGCCCGAATGAAAAGGAGGAACGACCCCATATTTGGCTTAAAAGCAAATTCCGCTACATTGTATGGGAGCGGCCAGCCTACGCCTTCTTTCCACGTAGCATGCAGTTTCAGAGATTTTCACAGGGAGACAGAAAACGCCAAACGCCAATGCTAGAGGTTTCCGGATTGGTCGCCTCAAACGAAACGTCATTCTCCCACTTTAGAAGAGCAATGCTAATTGGCAGACGATATTTCTGACGCCTTGAGCTGAAGGAATAATGGAAGAGACTGAAAGATATAACCCTTCACGTCTGGCGTGGGGAGGCGCAATTCTGTTGTCACTCTTGGAGTGAGGAACAAGTCGCTCCTCAGTACTTAACTGGGAGAGTACCTCTGTCGAGAGCGAATCGAAGCGCTACTCTCTACTGAGTCCTTGCGATTAAGCGTTGTTCACTGTGTTGGTTGACACACGTATTGTGCGGTTTGAATGGACAGAGTTATAGTTAAAGGCCTGCGAGCGAATTTTGAGTGACATCGTGGTGGACTGGTTATCTGACTGGTGTACCACGCCAATAGTTAGACTAGGGGCGAATAGGAATCCTCGACTTCATCAAGGCATAGGGAGAGTTTTATTGGCGAAGGCCAATGCAGATAAAACGAAAGTTATCTCATCTGTCAGCATCGAGCGGCGCAGACAGCAGTCATCGCAGCTTACGGTATAGTGCGCTACAGCTATGGCGAGCCCAATATTTCCTCCACAACAGTACACTTCACTGTATTTCACACGCAACAGCCTCGACCGTACCTAGCAACGTTCTAAAGGATAATTATTCAAGTTGAGCAGGAACGCCTCTCAGCCATTCTGCCAAGTCAACAACCATCTTAAACTTTGTATAAAGATTTCGTTAGCGAATCCTATCCTTGAGAGGTAACTCCACGTTCCGAAAAGAACCAGGATATAACTTGTTCAATTCATAACTAATAGTGCCATTGTGATTTCTCAGAATTTTTGTAAGCTAAATCATAACTTTTGTTAGTTTCATGGTTCTCTTACACTAACTAGCACTACTCCAGTACCCAAGTATCCCACTAGTTACGTAAGAAACTTTGTGAATTTTTGTGTCATTTCCTTAGAACGGACGACTCCAGAAGATATTTATTGCTGAAAGTTTTTCAGGCATTTCTGTTTAGAACGTTAGAGCGTCTGTCTGACTTCCGTAGTAGTGTGTGGGTAGAAATTGCATCTTGTAATAATCGCAGGACCAAGGGTACATCTGAGATTAATCCGTTACGCAGAATAACAGAAAAACAGATCAACTCCACACACTGAGAACGTGTACACTCATGAAAATATTCACCCTGGTGCGGTTACGGAGGCGATAAAACCTATTTTCAAAGACTTACCAACACCTGAACTGTTGAAACAGTGTATTCATGGAAAAACTCAAAACAATAATGAAAAACTAAATGCTGTTATATGGTCAAGAATCCCCAATACAGTGTTCTTTGGAACAGAAACACTTCACTTTGGTGTGTATGATGCTGTTGACACTTTCAATGATGGCAACTTGTAAGGTGCAAAGTTTTGTATCCCGCTTGGAAGACGGCGCATGGATGTGCTTCTGAAATCTTACAGGTTAGCTGAATGGAGGAAGCGAGTAGGAGCAGGCGAGGTAAATCTCGTCGGAACTGCAAGTAAGTAAAACTGGTTTACTAGTGTATAAACATAAGCAAACAGATTACATAACTTTAGGTAATGAGCACGTAGGTGAGAAGCCTTAGACCCGTCGTAAGTAGTGCAAAGTCTGTATACCATGCGATGCTGAAGCCACCTGCTCTTGATGAACTGGGCGAAAGTGGAGCAACGCTCTTAGAACTGCACAGCGTAGGCTAGAGGGCGCTGTGGTCGGCAAAGATCTTCCGCTCTCGTCATCGGAACTATCGATACCACACAAAGCTTTTCGAAATGTGGAAATGAAGATAGGTTTCAACATGGTGCGAACGATGCTTGCTTTAGACAAGGAATGTCTTTGAGCTACTGAGAGAGCTGTAAATAGCCTAGAAATACAAGCCAGAGTAAACAAGAGGGGGACAAGGAGGAAGCTGTAGGAGGAGTTTCTAGAAGATGAAGATAGTCCATCCTATGGTCATGGAGCGTCCTAAAAAGTAATACAAACTTTGGCTTCATAATTTCTGGAATTCCTTTTTGCGTAACTCAACACGGCGTTTTTCAAAAAATCTGCATTTTGTTGAGTTTATATGGCACAAACGTGGTGGATTTTCGTTACAATAGAAAAAATTAATCTGCAACAACTGTATTCAAATTTTTAAAAATCCCTTTGTTAAGTTGCATTCACACTCCAATGAATAACCCGTAAAAATTTCAACTTTTATGCTCAAGTACTTTCGGAGAAAACATGTAATTTATAAGCGCTAGTTTAATTTTAGAAAAATAGGGCTTTCTGGAGCTCCTTAAGAAGTATAACATGAATTAAAAAAGGTTTGTATTCAGGTCATAATGTGCTCACCCGTGGGCTTGGGGGAGTGTCTTTGATTGATAACCGTAACGTCTTCGGTCCTGGGTTCGGATACCGCAGTTGTTTAAATTTTGATTAAAAATCGGAATTGGTGGCCGAAGACGTCAGGCATAAGAAGTCACCCACACTCTGCCAACGGCCTTGTTAAAGAGGGCGGAGAAGCGGACAGAGGTTCAGGGCATTCTCTTGTCCTAGGGGTGGGAAACTGTCCATGAAGGTGGACGAATATACAAAAGATCAACGGCATGAGGACGCAGAAGGCAGTGGAGATCACTGCATTAAAGACACGTAAGGTTGCACCCACAGGACATGTGACCTGTAATTGCAGGAGTGTCATGATGTTGTCTCCTTCAGCAAAAGATACCGGAATAGTCCCCCATTCGGATTCCTAGGAGGGGACTGCCAAGAGGAGGGTTAATGTTTGGGTTGTGTGGGGGAAGAGACCAAGCAGCGAGGTCATCTGTCTCATCGGATTAGAGAAGGATGGGGAAGGAAGTCAGCTGTGCCCTTTCAAAGGAACCATCCCAACATTTGCCTGTAGCGATTTAGGGAAATCACCGGAAACGTAAATCAGAATGGCGGGCGCGGGATTGAACCGTCGTTTCCCCGAATGCAAGTCCAGTGTGCCATCACTGCGCCACCTCGCTCGGTGCCAAGGGGAGGTTACCATGACAAAAAGATACAATAATCAACGAAATAATAACATACTACGAGTCGGTGCGTGCAATGATCTGAAAAGGGAATCCCAAAGGCTCAATCTAGATATAGTAGGGGTTAGTGAAGTGAAATGGAAAGAAGAGAAGGATTTCTAGTCAGATGAGTATAGGGTAATATCAACAACAGCAGAAAATGGTATAACTGTATTAGGATTCGTTATGAATAGAAAGGTAGGGCAGAGAGTGTGTTACTGTGCACAGTTCAGTGATAGGGTTATTCTTATCAGAATCGACATCAAACCAACACCGACAACGATAGCTCAGGTATACTTGTTGACGTTGCATGCTGAAGCTGAAGAGATAAAGAAACTGTATGAGGATATTGAAAGGGTATTACGGTATGTAAAGGAAGATGATAATCTAATAGTCATGGGAGACTGGGATGCAGCTGTAGGGGAAGGCGTAGAAAAAAAAGATTACAGGAGAATATGGTCTTGATACAAGGAATGAGAGAGAAGAAAGGTTAAGTGAATTCTGTAATAAATTCAGGTAGTAATAGCGAATACTCTGTTCAAGAATAACGAGAAGAGAAGGCATATTTTGAAAAAGCCGGGTTATACGGGAAGATTTCAGTTACATCATGATCAGACAGAGATTCCGAAATCAGATACTGGATTGTAAGGCGTACCCAGGAGTAGTTATAGACTCAGATCACAACATAGTAGGGATGAAGAGTAGGATGAAGTTTACAGTCAGGAAGAAACAATACGCAAAATAGTGGGATACGGAAGTACTTGGTTCAAATGGCTCTGAGCACTATGGGACTTAACTGCTGCGGTCATCAGTCCCTTGAACGTAGAACTACTTAAACCTAATCAATCTAAGGAAATCACACACATCCATGCCCGAGGCAGGATTCGAACCTGCGACCGTAGCGGTCGCGCAGTTCCAGACTGTTGCGCCTGGAACCGCTCGGCCACTCCGGCCGGCGATACGGAAGTACTAAGGAATGACGAGATACAGTTGAAGTTCCCTCAGGCTGTAGTTTCAGCAATGAGGCATAGCTCATCCCTAAAAATGGCGATAACAGAAGTCGGGATGTAAAACATATGTACGAAGAAAGTAACTGGTAAGAAATCATGGGTAACAAAAGAAATATTTCAATTGATCGATGAAAGGAGGAAATACAGAAATGTTCCGGGAAACTCAGGAATTCAGAAATAAAAGTCGCTGAGGAATGAAATAAACAAGAAGTGCGGGACAGCTCAGACGAAATGGTTGCATGAAAAATGTGAAGATGGTTGGTTGGTTGTTTTGGGGAAGGAGACTAGACAGCGTGGTCATCGGTCTCATTGGATTAGGGAAGGATGGGGAAGGAAGTCGTCCGTGCCCTTTCAGAGGAACCATCCCGGCATTTGCCTGGAGTGATTTAGGGAAACCACGGAAAACCTAAATCAGAATGGCCGGAAGCGGGATTGAACCGTCGTCCTCCCGAATGCAAATGTGAAGAAATCGGAAAAGAAATGATTGTCGGTAGGACTGACTAAGCATACAAATGTTCAAATGTGTGTGTAATGTTATGGGACTTAACTGCTAAGGTCACCAGTCCCTAAGCTTACACACTACTTAAACTAAATTATCCTAAGGACAAACATACACACCCATACCCGAGGGAGGACTCGAACCTCCGCCGGGATCAGGCGCACAGTCCATGACTGCAGCGCCTTAGACAGCTCGGCAATGACTCAGCATACAGGAAAGCAAAAACCACCTTCGGTAACATTAAAAGTAAGGGTGATAACGTTAAGATTGCAACGGGAATTCCACTGTTAAATCCAGACGAGAGAGCGGATAGTAGGTAAGAATTCATTCAAAGCCTCTGTGAAGGGAAAGATTTGTCTCATGTGATAGAAGAAGAAACAGGAGTCGATCTAGAATTTAAAAGAACTTTAGAAGTCTTAAGATTAAATAAGGCAGAAAGGATAGATAACCTTCCATCAGAATTTATAATATCGTCGAGGGAGAGGCAACAAACGACTGTTCACGTTGGTGTGTAGGATGCATGAGACGGGCGACATACCATCTGACTTTCGGGAAAATATCATTCACACAAGTCCGAAGAAGGAAAGAGCTGATAAGTGCAAGAATTATCGCACACTCAGCTTAACAGCTCATGCGTTCAAGTTGCTTACAAGAATAATATGCAGAAAAATCGAAAACAAAACTGAGGATGTGCTAGATGACGATCAGTTTCGCTTTAGGAAAGGCACCAGAGAGGCAATTTTGACGTTGCCGTTGGTAATGGAAGTAAAGCTAAGGCAAAATCAAGACACGTTCTTAGGATTTGTCGACTTGGAAAACCCGTTAGAATATGTAATATGGTGCAAACTCTTCGAAATTCTGTGGAACATAGAGATAAGGTATACGGAGAGACGGGTCATATACAATTTCTGCAACAGCTAAGAGGGAATAATAACAGTGGACGACCAAGAACGAAGTACTCATATGATAAAGGTTGTAAGACTAGGATGAGGCCTTTTGCCATTGATGTTCAATCAGTACATTGAGGAAGCAATGATATAAATAAAGGAAAGGTTCAGGAGTGGAATTAAAATTAAAGGTGAAATGATATCAATGATACGATTCGCTGATAACATTGATATCCTGAGTGAAAGTTAAGAAGAATTAGATGGTCTGCTGAATGGAATGAACAGTCTAATGAATACAGAGTAGGTAATGAGAACTAGTAGAAACAACGAGAAACTTAATATCAGTGTCGACGGTCACGAAGTAGATGAAGTTAAGGGATTCTGCTACCTAAGCAGTAAAATAAAGAGTGACGGGCGGAGCAAGGAGAACATCAAACGCAGACTAGCAATGGCAAAAAGGGCATTCCTGGCCAAGAGAAATCTACTAATATCAAATATCGGCCTTAATTTGAGGAAGAAATATCTGAGAATGTACGTCTTGAGTACAGCATTACATGGTAGTGAAACATAGACTTGGGGAAACAGGAAAAGAAGAGAATTGAAGCCTTTGAGAGATGGTGCCACACACGAATGTTGAAAATTAGGTCGACTGATAAAGTAAGGAATGGTGAGGTTCTGTGCAGCATCGGAGAGGAAAGGAATACATGGAAAACTCTGAGGCACAGGGCGATAGGACACCTGTTAAGTCATGGTGGAATGACTTCCATGGTACTAGAGGGAGCCGTAGAGCGCAAAAACTGTGGAGGAAGACAGAGATTGCAATACGTCCATTAAATAATTGAGGATGTAGGTTGCAAATGCTACTCTGAGATGAAGAGGTTTGCACAGAAGATTAATTCTTGGCGGGCCACATAAAAACAGTCAGAAGACTGTTGACTCCCCCCCTGCCAAAAAAAATGCTAATCCGCTGTGAAATGTTACATCTGTAAATGTTGCAGCAGTTTTATGACTTAACTAAAAATAATCTGTTATCGAGTGAAGTCCTTGTCTCGGATAAATGTTTTCATTCGTCAGAAGCCTCGGGTAACTAACACAAAACTTTCTGAGTATATTACAGAGTCATAAGGTAAAAAGCTGTTACTGGAGAACCCAACGTTCCGGCCACAGTTACAGTGACCTATTTCTGGGTTTGTTGGTGTGTTTTAGCTGTGCAAATTCACTTATATTTTGTCATTACAGCTCACTGAGCATGATATTAAACCACAGTTGTAAAAGATGAGTTCTGAAATTAGTGTCTTAAGGCTGTAGAAGTGAGAACTTTATTGGAATAGGTTATTACGATCAAGGGAGTGGGGATCTGTTGCTATGCAGTTTGATACTCTCCGCCATGTACAAACTCGAGGGATTAATCGATGAAAGGATATGGAGAAGAAAGGTCTACATAACTTACGTCCAGAAATGCATGATTTCCATGCAAGACCAGTTATTCAATCATATATTGTTACAGAGATTGAGGTCTATACCATGCAGCAACAATTACAGTAAATGGTTTCCATTTGTTTCAACACATTCGTGTACGCGCCGTAGTCTGTTCCTATCTCACACGTTCCCATCGGGCAAGCTGAATTCGAACAGTATCAAAAGTAGAATGAATACGCTGCTTGAGTGTCTCCATATCTTGAATGGGCCCTGAATAGACGAGACTTTTGAGGTTGCTCCATAAAAAGAAATCGCACGAGCTGAGATCCGGTGAACGAGCAGGCCACACGACGGGACCGCCTCGTCCGATTCATCGACCAGGGAAGACAGAACTTAGATGCGTCCGGACGTTAACGGTAAAATGGGCTGCAGCAGCATCATGTAGCATCCACATAAACCTTCGAATCATCAATGACACTTCTTCAAGCGGGGGAAGAAAAAGTAACCACTAACAAAAACTGATTATTCTTGCCTGCTACGTGACATGGAACAAAGACTGGTCGCAAATTACGGTCGCCAACTGTCCCGGCCCACTCATTCCGGCTGCGCCGATGCTGATAATTTGCTGTCACCATACCATCGGGGGTCCTGCATACTATCCCACAGATAACGTTTAGGAAAGCAGAAGTTACCACTCGGCCTAAAGGTGGCTTCATCTGTGAATAGAATGGATGACGCAAATCCCGGAATCGTGATTGCCTGCTGAAGAAACCAGTGACAAAACTGCTACCTATATGGAAAGTCTGTCGCTAGTAAGTCGTGCAAACGCTGCATGTAGTCATGGAGAATGTTCCACACGGTCGCCTGGCTTACCTTGCACTTGCAGGCCAGCTACCTGGTACAGACACAGTTTCAGTGTTTATCACGTTTCCTGCAACTCTGGTCTCCGAACATTTCGGGCACGTCGTTCATGATTTCCTGCTTGCTGAAACGACCTTGTCTCATTTAAAAGGTGAAAAACTATTTTAAACATGGAGTGCTGTGATTGTTGTCGGCGGGGATAAGTCTCCTGAAACAGCTTTGCTGCCCGCCGCCGTTTGCCATTTGTCTTTCCGTAAGTAAACACCATATAGGCAAAATGTCGATCCCAACCTGGAACCAATGTGTGCAACGCTGTATGACATCCACTACAAGCTCTGTCAGCAAGAGTAGTGAATAGGACACAACAGTACCAATTAATACGGCAGGTGAGGGCGGTAAGGCATGTCGTATGACGAACGGTGACATCCTCTAGGAGGGAATCGTTCATAGTGAAATTGTGGCAGCATTGCACAGCGAGTATTAGACTTTGTCCTGTATCCTCTCATCGATTAACCCCTACAGTTCGAAAATGGTAGAAAGAAATCACTCTCTATACTGCTTCTTGCCATTACTGGTAATCATCGGTGAATGATGAATGGGCTGTTGTTTTCCTGCCGCTGTATGAGTGTCGCTCGACAGCTGTTACTTTCCGGTAGCTATCTTTCCTCGTGTTGTTGGTGCGTCCTGTTGGACTCTGAGATTCTGCTCATGTCCACTATGCTGATTCCTATACGTGGACGATACGACCGTTATATGACCGCATGGTAAAACGGAGCTACACAGGCTTCACGAATATTTGAACAGAATGCACGGAAAAATACAATTCACACTGGAGGCACAGAAGAATGGCACAGTTCCCTTCCAAGACGTAAAAGTATATATGACAACAGAGAGCACACTGGGAGATAGAGTATATCGGAAACCTGTTCTTACAGACAGAGATTTGCAGGCCCACGCCAGTCACCACCACATGCAGAACAACTCAGTTATCTATTCTTTGGCTATCCGCGAGCAGCGCCTCTGGCTTCGTAGTGCAGCTTGTCTTCTAAAGCTGCCACGGGATTCAGGATGAACTAGGCTCACCAACGAAAAAGTAGATGCATTCTTAAGGTGTGTACTAGGTGAAATGTGAGTGTGGAGAAGTATACATCAGTGAGACCAGGCGGCCAATAGCAACGCGCTTACTGGAACATGAGCACTACATTCGCTTAGGACAACGTAGGAAGTCGGCGGGTGAAACACCAACAAGGCTGCGGCAAGGAAATAAAGTTTAACGAAACCATCGTGTCTGGCAGGTTTCAGAGTCAAACAGGCCGCCCAAACAACACGAGTCGCGAGCGCTTCCACGGGTATTTGTTGCCGCGTCCAGCTGGAGTACAGCAGCCCACACATTAACAGCCGATGTCCACTAATCATGGCACACAATGCAAGATGTAACAGCAGATCCCCACTCCCTTCGCCGTAGTAAACTATTATAATATAGAGCCCACTCCTTCATCCTTAAGAGACCAATTATAAAAACGATCCTTTAAAAGGAAGTATGTCATGCTCAGTTTGCTGTAATGAGAAAAAATACGAGTAATTGACTCTGTGCAACTAAAACACACCAGTAAACCTAGAATAAGGTCACTACAAGCGTGGCCGGAAAGCTAATTTCTCGAGCCTTTAAAATTAAAGGCTACCCGGCCATTGACCTTCTTCTGTGCGACTGGGCACTCTTTGCCCGAACGCTTACGGGACTCGTCAGCTTAGTCTGGGGCGAGTAACGAGCGAATGGGCAAATATCTATTAGGAACACTACTAAAGTAGGTTGTGAACAGTTGGGAATATGGTCTCACGAGAAGCGTACAAGGGATAAGTCCCTGGAGTCGCTCTATCCTCTGTACAGCCCTCGGTGGCTCAGATGGACAGAGCGTCTGCCACATAAGTGGGAAATCCCGGGTTCGAGCCCCCATCGGGGCGCAAATTTTCAGATGACCTCATTGATACATGTGAACAACACCTGCCTGCAGCAAAGGGCTTTTAATTTAACTATTTTTATTCATACGTTCGTCAGAAACTATACATTCAGATTCCCCAAGAACTTAAATAACTGACACTTCAGCAGAAATATTTAGAACACATAACATTTCCTTTGCATTTAGTTGATGTAGCAAACCCCCGAACTTGTCCTCTATCAAACACACTTGGTTCTTTGCTTTACCTACAAGTCATAAGAATTCAGGTAACGGGCACAGCTAGTCACATAAGAATAACTGAGGTCGCGCTTAGCATAGTCAAGAAAGCAACAGATAGTTGCACCTAAATGAAGAACATAAAACCAGGTATATACGGACTGACAAGAAAATAGTGAAACCGCCTTGAGCCACCCATTTTTTTAACAGCCAACTTTCCAATGAATATTTTTCAAGAATTTAGCGTATAGTTTCAAGCGACTCAATTGCAAGCACTTCCTATCTCACACTCATCGGTCTGTGGGCTCAAAATTAACATACATAAGTGCTACTACTTAAACTAACCTAGTTACAAGAAAATGACAACAAGTCACTTTGTACCCCTCCCAGCCGACTGGTCAACACGACTCAGTCCTCATCACATAATTTCCGAATCCTCAGACACTGTCGTGCCTCGAGGTGCTCAACCGTAAAACCCCTATCTTAGTTATTCCTTCTTCCGCTATCTTTGCGCTCGTTCCTATCCGTGCAGCTGACTAGTGATGGAAAAAGTCAAAACTTCAGAGCTCTCTATCGAAGCGCAAATAAAATTTATCTTCCCTTCAATCGGGGATCAACCTTAGCTGATGAATGAAATTGAGATTATCAGCACAGTCTGACCACGTGGTACGCACATGTCTATCAGCCAAACGAAATTTTGAATTCGAACCTTGACCTGAACGCTTTAGGTCAACACAATATTCTTGGAATTAGCCATCCTAATAGTCACTGGAACGCCCTCAGTATCAGGAAATTTACAAAAGTACCACTTCTCTTTACCAAGCCTCACTTACCAAACTACAAGAGCTACTAGAATCTAACAAGCAAAGTGTGGTTTCTCATTAAAACTTGCTCGTACAAACATCACCCTATGTCCAGATACAGTGCACCTACAGAGTTTCCTTTTCCTAGCCTTTCTCAATACTTACGTGAGAAACGATTCCACCGTGAGGGAGATTACAGTGCTTCCTCAAGGGTCCTTGTTTCTGACATCTGTAACAGCATGGCTGACTTTTCCACCAGCCCTCCACGTTTTGATCTTACTTCTTTCCGTTGTTTCCCAACATGTTCACTACGAACAATTCGCGGTCTGTCTCCTTGCCTGTCAGCACCCCTAAGATAATTAGTTCATATAATTGTTGCAAACTGACTGGTCTACTGCAGAAGGTGAAGTGGGATCTGTCGTTCAGATCCAGGCACACTAAGATGTTTTTAACAACCTCCACTTCAATAAAATCTAATAAGAGGACATGCATGGCTCTGCGTACTCTCACCAAGTAATTCTCAAATAACTTACAGTTCATTTAAACCGAGTACTATTCGCTACTAGTTAACTCTAGACCGTGAGCGTGGCAAAAAATAACTCTCGAAAATGTCGTGTCTGAATTCAGTAAACGATGGTTCGTTTCTGAGAGCTTGTCGCACTAGATTTTCTGCTCTACCAGAAACCATCGGGAATAGTAACTGATAAAACCGATTACTAGAAACACTTAACACTTCAGAGCGTTCTTGCAGAGGCAATAGATAACTCTGTGTGCGATAGACTTCATTACTGGATTAATAGATAATCCACCCCGTCATGTAATAGTAATGGCATTATGGGACTAGTTCCTTTACTGAACATACTCTGAAATTCTCTCATATCACCGGTACCACTTCTTTTTCCACATCTTATATGATCGTTATCAGCAGTCTCCTTGACCTTCTCCAGTATGAGAGTATTCATTTCCTAGACCATGTTTATGGACACATTCATCAGGTATTCTTTATCTTCAGTAAGAGGTTTCGCTACCCAGTCCTCTAACTACTGAATTCCGGCCATTAATTCTTCTAATTGCACCTGCAACGAATGATAACCCTCCTCTGTAACACCGATGCTGCGCAAATCGGCAAACCTATTGCTATAATGTAGAACTCGAGCCTCAACCTACTTACTTGAGCCCGAGACGACTAAGATCCATCTGAAAACAAGACCAGATCATGAAACTCGGCGAACGCAGCAAAAATGCAAGTGGCAGCAGCGCTCACCTCGTTAGTTTGCAACATCGGCGACATTGCCCTCTGATCTCTCGCGCAACGGCAGCTTCATCTCGACCACGTTCCAACTTACGTCCTCGCTCTTGACGGCCAACTACTAACGCAGCCCATCTTTCCATGATATCTGCAACACTGGCCCTCTGCCATGCTGCCATCATCGAAAAACAGGTCATAAGTAGCAACTGCGAATACAGCCCACCTGTCGGAATATAACTGCAAGACAAAAGTTAAAAAAAAAGAAAACAGTAATCAAAATAGTGATTTCTATAATCCAAATAGGTACCTTCTCTCACCAACCCAAACCACACCCTGCTACCAGGGTGTTGCAAGGATATAATTCCAGTGAGAGTGGTTGTTGCTTGCTTGACAGGTCATACACCAAAATTTAGACATCACTAAAAAATTTAGTTAAAAACCGGCCACTGGCTCATTCCAAGACCGTTTGAACACTTCGCTTGCTCCCCTAAGTGAATTTCCTTTCATGAATGACCGACTTCCTTTAACACAATGAAATACTGAAGCAAGCCAAACATAAATGATAACTCCAGTAAGGCTTCAGTAACTATCAGATAACCTGTTCCACTTGTCTAACCGTTACTCAAATGGAATGTACATGAAGCTCCAATAAAAGGTCTGCTACGGTTGTGTCTTTCTCTACCACACTTCGTTCAAAATCTTGACATACACACGTTCGTCAGAAACTGATACATTCACATTCCCCAAAAAATTAAGTTACTGACACTACAGCAGAAGCATTTAGGACAGAGAAAATATCTTTGACGTTTTATTGCTGTAGTAACTTTCGCACCTTGTTGTTCAACAAATGAACTGAGCCCTTCCCCATACTGACAACAAGTCACGAAAATTCAGGTGACGGACACGACTACTGACACCAGATAAATTCTGACTGCATTTATCATAGTCAAGAAAGCAACAGGCTGTTGCCTATAATAGAAGAACAAATAGCCAGATAAATATTGACTGACAGGAAAGTTGTGAAATGGCTATGAGCCACTCATATTTTTTTAACAGGCAATTTTCAGATGAATATTTCACAAGAATTTAGCGCGTGGTGTCAAGTCACTCAATTACAAGCACTTCCTAGCTTACACTCATCGCTATGTGGGCTCAAAATTTAACATAAGTAAATACAACTCCTTAAACTAAACTAGTTATAGGAAAGTGACAGCAAGTAAATACCCATGAATGGAACACGCCAAGACAGATCCCATGCCTGCTATTCAATCAAGAAAGATTAACAATAAATCCATTACAGCCAGCCTTGCATTTATTGAGTTTCCTACGCCACATGTAAATGCATAAATTCCACAAGCCGTGCAGTTAGTATTCCGCACCTCGTTACAGTACACAGTCCTCTTCTTACTCCTGCCTATTGTCCGCTGATACTGACAAAAAGTACAGTGAAGACTCCACCACAGCACCACTGCTGTATACACCGATGAACACAACCTCTTCACTTAGTGGCAAAAACTCACTTTCTGTTCCCACAGATTTCCGTCGCTGGCCGCTGCAACGCCCACATAAAGGCATGGACGGCTCGGATTTATGCAGCAGAGTTTTGATGTTGTGCAATTGCCCGCTGTGGCGAAAAATTTAAGTGGTGTCATGGAGGATGACATTGATAACAGCAGCCCTCCACCCTCCCCCCCCCCCCCCCCCTCCCTCATCTTGTAGCTGTGGGAGAGGTGAAGAGAGGACGAGAAGACTAAAATCTATCCCATGTAACAGGTTTCGCCTGTGGCTGTAGTGGGTACACATAAATGGGATAAGACCTTCTCTTTTCTACTCGAATGCACAATCACTCATGTGACCCCATCAGCACCTACAAGTGCAGTCGGGTTCAGATCTTTAACCCATTATCGACCTTTGTCCGTGATTGAGCACAGTCCATTTTCCGTCATTACTACAATGTATGCTACTCCAAACCAACAGTGGTCTTTTGCTGTTGTAATAAGCTTTCTCTCAACAATGGGTACGACTGTTACATCTCTGCTACAGTTATTCAGCTGAAGACTGTTGACAGAAGAGGAGCGTCTTTTGCAGAGTCTTCTGGTTATTCCTATTTCTTTGTCGTTGGATCTAAGGTGAGGATCATTGTTACTTTCTGTTGTTACGTAATTTCATACGGTGATATTGTTTGGTACTTACGAATGCGAAAATAGTTCATTACATTTTGTGTCCCAGTGCATGAAAACATTCTGTCCTCATTTTACGAGACTGAGTGTTACCGTCGTAAAGATAACTTTTTATGCTCTTTTCAGATTTCTTTTCCACCCGTATACAACTGTTGAAGAGGCAGCAGAGTACTTATTTTCTGAAGAATCAAAAGCAGACATAGTAGCTCTACCTTCAGATGAGATGAGTAAACCGATGAGCAAAATATTGAAGATGACTTGTCAGGTAGTACTGAAATTTCACATGAGAGAGACAACGAAGACACTTCTCATGTGTCTTCTAAAAGAGCCCATAAAGAGGATGACAATGGTGTGATCAGATTGCGAGATATTCATTTCCTGACTTAGAGAAGAAAGCTTCTTGTCTGTCAGATGAACTGAAAGAAAAGCTGTATGGTCTCACCCCCATCCAGCTTTTGAAGAACTGTTTTCAGAAGAAGTCATAAGCATGACCACAGAGGAAACTGAGAAATATGCTAGGGAGTGTGAAAATAACACAAATGTTTCAGTTTTAAATGATGAAATTCGTGAATTTGTTTGGTTCTTAATCAATACCAGCTACCATAAATTGTCCAGTGAAAGAGATTATTGGTATGAGAATGATTATCTCGGTGATCAAATAGTGAAAGCTGCGATGGGTCCCAACAGATACTTAAACTGAAATTTATAATACATCAATGATGATAAAAAGACCAATGAAAACACAAGTAGGAAAGTTTCCAAAATAAAACCATTAATGTAGGCTCTGGTAAAAATTGTAAAAGTGGGGCGTCTTTCAGGAAAATCTGGCAGTTGCTGAAATGACTGTGAGATGCTATGGACATCATCCTATGAAGCAGTTTATCAGACTAATTTCCATACGCTTTGGATATAATCTTTGCTCTTTATGTGGTACTGATGGATACTGTTACAATTTCTTACTGTATTGCGGGAAGGACCAGCATAATTTGATCTGCTCATCCAACTGAAGGAACTGGGATTCCCTCCAAGTGTAACTATAAGAGAAACGAGAACAAGGGGTTGCCGCCTATCACCAAATAACATTATCAAAAAGACAGAATGGGGGTATTCTGAGATCAGATTTGACACAGAGAAGGGCTTTTGATCAAAAATGGAATGACAACAACTGTGTTTCTCTAGCAACTAATATCGACGTTGTTCTTCCTGCCGTTAAAAGTGCACCGTTGAAATTGACCCCAAAAAGAAAATGTCAGTGTTTCACATCCACATGCATTGATTACATGCGGGAATTTCATTAGAGGTGTCGATCTTCACCTCTGTCTAGTAGAGAAACATACCATTGCAGATGATGGTAAGACACGGTACTGTTGTCTTTTTACGGGGATAGAAAATATGAGTGTTGTGAATGCATACTTGGCTTTCAAGAGTTGCAGTGAAGGAACTTCTCTTTCAGTGAAACAATTCAGAAGACATATTGCGAGAACATACTCGAAGAAAGGTTCCAAAATGGGGTCATCTGAGGAAAGACCACCAAAACTCATCTCACCGTTCAGGAGCAATGTGCCAGATATACGATATGACCAGAAGCTGCTCGTCATCCAGAAGCGTGAAAAGCAAAAGCGATGTCAGTATGAGAATTGCAAAGAAAGCCGAGAATATATTCTGGGAAGTGTTATGTTACGCTCTCTACGCAATTATTTGCTAAACATCATATCAGGCTTTAACGAAATTTCAGTTTTGAAGAACTCATAGGTTAAAACTTCTGTAAATGTCACTTATTGTAAATTTTGTAATGTTATTTTCAGTGTATTATTACCAGTGTCATTCTCCCTTGTCATTTTTCATAATAACCAGTGTAATGACAAAACAACTGCCAACCGCCGGTCTTCCTCAGATGACCACGGCTAAAAATTTCCTATTTAGGCTACAAGTGAGCAAACTTTTTTTCATATTTCCGTAAATTGGGTTGCCAGGACACGTTTTCCAAAAACACAGAATGTATGTTAACAAAAAATTAATTGGGAGCTAATGACTTAACTTGGCGTCTGCGTCCCCACCTCTTGCGGCATGAAAATTCCGGAATCTCCCCTTATCCCCTTATCCGCCAGACGAAGTGAGGTCACCTACATATCCGCGTTGTACTTACTTACGCTCCGTCCGTTCATGGTCCAACCTCAGATTTCTGATATCTGATATCTGATTTGCACAGCGTCGACATTATCCAGAAGCAGGTCCTTCTCTCTCCACAAGTTGCACAGTGGGCTATTAATCTTGAAAGATAACATCAGAGCATCCAGGGGTTGCGTGTGAGCTCTGTGGACAGAAGTATTGAAGGTACAGACCAGCCGAGGTAGTGATGCGTCCCTCATTGTATGATCGTTGTGATCAGAGCGCACCGCAAATTTTCGTTCACTCTTTTCGCGAGTGAGGGATTAGAGTAATATGGCGTGGTTGTGGCGTGACAAATGCCAATGTCAGGACAGAATGCACTGAATCCTGTGGTAGTAAAAGTGTGAATCTGACAAGGATCAATGGCCCCAACAATGGCCTCCAACGACTTGAAGGCTGCTTTCGTGGTGGTTCCCTGGTCGGAGTCAACCATCAAAAGAGTGTGAATGCATCACCACACATCAGCACGTAGTAATTACCCTCACATGTGCGCTTGGAGGGACCGATTAAACACACAAAATCCATTTTCATGAGCCGTTTAATAATAGCCGATGCTAATAATACTTTGCAGGGGGCAGAGCCGGAATTATTCGCCATACTAATTTTACATATCACATCCATGCACCGTGTATCCTTATCCTTCCATATGAAGTATTACCGCATTTTATATCGGGTCTTACACACGCCTACGTGACCCCTCTATTTTTATTTAAAGACCCTGGGTATACGTTCCCTAGGAAATACAATTCGCTGCTCTCCTTTCACCAAGGAACACAATATGTCTCCTCTGGGAATCTATGGTTTTACCCCCTCACCACCGCAGACCTGTCCTTTGACCCACCTTAACTTATAGGCGTCCTGCTGCCCCTGTAAGTCACTGAATAAGCTATGATATTCCGATAGTATGGGGCAAACTATTTATACTGGACTCCCCTGTTACAGGTCTTCCTCCACTGGAACCTCCTCTTCCCCTATTATCCTACTTGTGTTTGCCGCGTCATCCACGGCGGAACTCCTAATGTGTTTAATAGTGAATTTAAAATCTGACAGACGTACTGGCCATACGTGAGTGATAAGGAACCATAGGCAATGGGACGCCGTGAATCTGCGGATTCTTATAAATGCGCAGCAGCAAACCGCGTGGCTGATGCTTCCGTCTGGACAATGAATTCCTTATTAAAATCTGGCATCGCCAGCACAGGAGCAGCAGCTAACGCCGCCTTCAGACCATCGAACAAAGCCTGCTGTGAGGATCCCCATTCAAATTTCCAGCCCCTACTTCGGAGCTCGTTTAGAGGAGCAGCAGTTTTAACCAAATTAAGGACGAAGTGGCGAAAGAAAAGTCATTCCTATAAAATGTATTCGACATTTCTCAGAGGAATATATGAAGGGTTGAATTTCGTGCGCTTTTCGTTCATCCAGACACCTATCTCTGAAATAAGGTGCCACTAACTCCTCAATTCCCGTTCCACACGTTGTTACAGCAGGCAGTCTCTCCTTCACTCTGACCACACCTCAACACCCCCGTTCAGCCACGGACGGTGCGAACTCGCGCAGCATAAGCGGAATGCTTTTCAGTTTGCCACCGCGGCTGGAAATTTAAGCAGTGTGTGGAGGGCAGCACTGATAACTGCACGATCTGTGGAATCCAATGCTTATATTCACAGATACGGTGCAAGTGAAATACAAGCATGTGATTTATCAGTTACATTTTATTGTAGTGGTGTAAATTGTCGCCGGCAACTGTGGCCGAGCGGTTCTAGGCGCTTCAATCCGAATCCGCGCTGGTGCTACGGTCTCAGGTTCGAATTCTGCCTCATGCTTAGATGTTTGTGATGTCCTTAGGTTAGTTAATTTTTAAGTAGTTCTAAGTGTAGGGGACTGATGACCTCAGATTTTAAGTCCCATAGTGCTTAGAGCTATTTGAAACATTTTTTTGTAAATCATTATAGGCTTCAACAGAGCGTTTGCGGCACACACAATGAATGATTGAACTCTTTGCACATGATTTCAAGAATTTCTGTCCAGTGTACGTTTATTTTCAACAACCAGTGTCAACTCCAAATTGTGAAGTGAAATGATTGTTTGCAATGTGATCCGTGCTCTCTCTCAACTATGCGTCATCGTGAAATTTGCTGTCTATCTGAGTTTGGTTTCCCGCCCTCGTCTCAGTTACGTCGGGGTTCGTCTTCCTTCTACGTGTGGAAGCTGTGATGTGTATCGATATTTGTGCCGGGTACCATCTTGGGTTTGGAGCATATAATTTTCGGCAAGGGGCTCTGTAGTCCGTCGGTCGGTTGCTGCGGACGAGGGAAGTTATCTCCGCGTGGTGCAGTCGGCTGGGGCCACTGGCAGCCCCTGCGCAGTGTCGGAGCGTGTGTGGAGCTGTCCGACCGCTAACGAGCTTCGTGGTTCACCAACCCAGAATGTCAAAGTTGAATAGTGGTTTCATCTACCCAAGCCATGTCTATTCATGTTGTGGTTGTTGACTTCGGTGGTTTCCTGTTGGGGATGTTTTCCGGTGAGCAACACCGAGTGGTTCTATTGCTCAGATTTAGATGCCTTGCGGTGCAATTAACTATTTTGGTCGATTACAATTTGAGTGCGCCAGTGGAATTTTCTGTCTTGTGGCCGTTAGTGTTCTGGTTACCTGCCCTGACCACTAACGTAATTTCAGGCAGCGTCCTTTCCTCTCCTTTTGTCTCTGTCCAATTTTGTGTAATTTTTTGTAATACAACATTGTGTATTATCACGTTTGTAACGTTGCCGGTTTCAGTTCCCATGTGCTGATTGGCGGGAAACCAGTCGTTATGTCGGTCGGTAAGTGCTTGTGTCGGTCGGTCCGTGATTGCCCTCTGGTTGGGTTCCAATGGATCAAGTATAGTTTGGCTCACCACCTGTCTTGTAACTTCCCCTTAGGAAAATTATTGTATTACTGTGCTGATAAAGCTCCTGCATTATTTGATTTTCAAACAACTGAGCAAAACTGAACGTACTCAGACATTTTGCTCTTTATCTATTCTGATCAACACTAAATAAACACACAATATTTTTAGCGCAACGCAAACTGACTTTTAATAATCCCTACAAAAGGATGGCCCTCACTAACATTAACCTATATCTTTCACAAAGCACTTCCCTCACAAAAATCTTCGTTACTCGAACTACTGCAATACAGCGAGGGCCACTACTGCCAGCAAAATAAAAGATTCAAACTACTGAAGGCACTAACTACTGATAGGCAAAGTTAGCAAATAAAAGATTTTGATAGAGAACAAACAATGTATTTACCTTAATAGTGTTCAAAAGTGATTATATATATATATATATATATATATATATATATATATATATATATATATATATATATATAAGTCCATGATATCCAATATTACAAATTTACTCTTTCTACTGGGCACACGTCCAGATCGTCTGCTCTCAAAATTCCCATCTCCCCACAACCACCACTGCTGGCGGCTCACCTTCAACTGCGCAACGCTATGCGCTGTTAACAACCAACTGCCCAACACTACAATAGTCAACAACAGTGCAAACCAGCCGCAGACTGTACACAGCACAGCCAGTGATTTTCATACAGAGCACTAGGTGGCGTTACCAATGAAAAAAAAACTAAACAGCCTACTTACATAGCCCACATGCTCCCCACAAAAATTTTACAAATTGTTTTGGGCAGTGGCCAATACAGATTTGAAAAATGTTTTCATAATTACAATAACAAAGATATCAAAGACACACACTTATTGATACAATGTTGGTCAAAAGCTAAAATGTTCTCACAGTCCATAAAGACAGTCCTGATCATCCATCATAGTAAAATTGCAGTTTTTTTCTCAATGTCTGAGATGTAAAAGAAAATGCAACGGAAGTAGTGGATTTCCATGCAGTCTTGAAGAATAAGTGTTGTCCTTCCAATGGAAAGACAGTGCTCACTCTTGACATGAAGACAGGTAATGGGCCACAACAGAGCAAACCCACAGCAGGGTCAGTCGAAGTTTTGAAGAATATTGGTAGGTAGGTCATCACAGAGCAGACCCACTGTAGTCCTCGTAGAGATTATGGTATTGGTGGGCCACCAGAGGTGCAAACCCACTGCAGTCCTTGTAGATGTAATGGTACTGGTGAGTCATCAAAGGTGTAGACCCACTGTAGTCCTTGTAGAGATGGCTAGCAGCCATCCGTTGCGACTGTTCAGGTGCACAATCACCATCGAAGAGTCTTGCGGAGAATATAGCAATTCCATAAACCAACACTTGTGCATTCACAAATTTTTTTTAATTGTCCTTAGAACCAGCAACACTGTTAACCAGTCTCTTGCTGAACTATTTACACATGTGCAAACACTATTAGTCCCTACTTCTCACATATTGTCAATATACTATGACCAACAGAAACGTGTGCAGTGAAATGTAACTTACAAGTTACTTAATTTGATGAACTGGTGACAATTACAATTTTGTAACATACGAATAGAATTACGAAGGTACAAAATACGTCATTAAAGAACATAATAGTACAGATAACATTTGTAGTAAAACAGGCTTTAGAAAAGAATGGAAATAGACATATACATCAGTGTTACAGGAATTATGACATAAGTAAATAAATAAAATATTGGGAATAGTTTTTGAAACATTAATTTCACACATGAGAATAGAAACAGAACAGAATTAATAATGTGTAAACATCTTTACAAAGAAAATGACATATTATTAATGCAAATTACATTTGAGGATAACAGTATTCCTCATCATAGTGAATGTAACTGAGTATTAGAAAAATTCTACAACATAAGTCTTCTCAGACAAACACAAAGAGACAGGAAGAACACAAATACACTAGGGTACACAAACACATAGCGGAATGATAAAAAAGGAAAGGACAGGGTTTGTTTTCAGTGTGACATCTGGTACTGCAGTCCAACCCAAAACTTCATTCCATAAATCTTTCCTCTTATTTCAACATTTGTTTCCATCAAAAAAAAATCCTATCCAAGCATGCTTTCGGTATTTGTATGTTCACATTATTCTTACCTCATTATTTATTTTCCATTATCTTACCTCATCACTTATTTCCAAGAAAATCCTACCTAAACCTGTTGTCCTACTTTTTTGTTCATATCCTCTTTCAAAATCCTTTTTTGGCCAAACCATTTTCTTATAGCTTCTCAATGCATTTCTTCCAATTCATCACAACTCGTTCTCTTATATAGCCTACCCCATCTTTAGCTAACTTAAATCTACTGAGCTCAGATGCGTAAACTAAGGGATGAGGCAATGCAGCAGCACAAAGCAATTAATACAAACAGCAATGAAAAAATGCAAATTGGCAAAGCAAGCAGCAGTACATCTAAATTAGCAGAGCAAATGCAACATTACGACGAATATAAGCCAATGTACAGCAACAAGAAAAATAAATCAGTTGTAAAACTGGCTTAAAAGAGTAATACAAAGTGCAATTTAGTAGCACAATGCCTGGCAAACAGCAGCAGCAAATGTAATAACGTATACCTAAATATGACATGGCTCAAGCAGAAAAAATAGTACATTAAAGACAACAATGCAGATAAGGGAAATGTCTATTCACATCTTAATATCTATATCATTAAAACGGTGCACCACAACAAGTTATTCTACCAAAAAAATTTACCAAGTACTTAAAAAGAAAATTACATATGCAGTTACTGTTATTAGTCCCTTCTTATTGTTTTTTCCTTTCCAAGTAACACAGATGGAAACCAGATATCAAATGAAATAAGCAACTACCTGAAGTGAAGCATAAAAATATCATTCAATAGTCATGTGGCATTTCAAAAATTAGTAGAAATTCTCACAACTGTCGTAGAAAGACGATAGTCATGATCAGGTGTGCAGATGTAAAAATATTTCCCATCAGTTCATAAGCATTTCAGTAAGTAGCTCTAAGTACAATGTGTTTAAAAGGAATACGCGTGTCGTATTTGCGATGCTTTCTACAAAAGAATGTCAATAGAGCGGGTAATGGCCTTTTCTTTCTCCACCTGTGCCTCTGAAAGGCACACACTAATGGCTTTTTTCCAGGCGACTGTCGTACAGCTGGGTGCCCACGACGCATTACGTGAAGGTGGTCACTTAACTTTCTTACCTAAATATTTACGACACCAGTTCGCACTACAGTGACAGTCTCACATAAAAAAATTTCACAGGTCGAGAATTTGCGTTACGAATGTGTAGAAACAAAATCCTATAAATATGACAGTGTCCAAAACATTTTCGCCGGCATTGTGATACATTCACACATTTACCCACATTTCATAACTCTTAAAGTACGATCCTTGGTTTCCAACATCCTTTTACACAAGTCAGAGTCCCTAACTACTACTCATTATTCCTTGCCTTATTACACATATATATATTTGTTGACACTTCTTCAATATTTCATTATAATAAATTCAGAGCATAATCAAATTCCTCATATAGCATCAACTTACTGATCATATGCATACCTAAACAGCATAATACACATTGTCATCATAATAATATCATAAAAACTCAGCCAAATCTCAAAAACGTCATAGCTTTCTGCAATAATATCAAAACCTAAAAGAAAATCCTCTGCTCATTTCAATTGTGTCATCTACCTCAAATGTACCTTAAAAATCATTATCCCATACCAAATACATCATTCAAAGCTCTCATAGTATCACAATGGTTACGAAAAATATATGAACAGTTCACACAGAGCAGACAAAATACAATTTCATAAGTGTAAAATTATCCAAATGTGTAATTGCGTAAACATGTGTCACTGATGTAGTAAAAAGATGTTTGCTTCTCTGTCAAATAATTTAGATAGCTGTGTAATTCTGTTTTAGAGAAATATGGTACCGATGTCTAAAGTTGTATAACCAAATACCATATTAGCTAGGGCTCCTTGTGCTTGCCAGACACATGGTACACAAAGTAAGCGGATATCCCCCTGAGGACTAAGGTAATTATACCCTCAGGTGTTACAGATTACAGCGATCGAATGAAATATATCACCGAAAACTTTCTTTGTATCTTTGTGATTCAAAAATCTTTAAAAATAAATGTTTTAAGTACAAAATTAATCACTGAAATCCGTGTCCTGTAGCGGTAAATGTGCGTCTTGCTGTAACATAAATCTGTGGAAGTTTCGTAGTTATCGTCCTCTGTAAGCAAAGTCCTGCTGAAGTCAATGTACTCCCTCATCATAAACAAAAGTGAAATGCTTTGCGTATAGATATCGTAGTTTTTACGCTTATTGCCATGATGAAGAAAGTACTGTACCGTAACGTATTGTTGTGGTAAGGAAATTGGTGTCTTACTGTAGCTCTACCACAAAAGGTACTACTAAAACATGTTTTACTTTCCAGAAAAATTCAGAAAAACTGTGCAGATATAAAACAGATACACCGCAAAAGCAACGATGTAAATTGTGTCACATATTAGTAGCATCGTGAAATAATCGTGTAGCTATTAAAGAAACTAAATACTAAGTCACCTTTCATCTCACAGAAAGTACTTCAAATAAAGAATGTCTTTTCAACTAAACCAAAATGTTGCATTAAAATCTCCCTAGCGGTACCGGTACATGTTCTAAGTGTGTGAGCCTTATAGTCGTTGCGTAATCGTGCATCGTTATAGGGATTAGGGGACCTAACTTCTACAAATTCACCGTGCCGAGAGGGCCCTGCCCTGTTTGAATCCCGCCAGTTCTGATGCAATTCAGGTCTGTCGTTACGATCATATCGTCTGTCGCCATGTCGGTAGATTTCATAGTTTTTGTCGGTCACGTGGTGGAGAATTTCTCCCTGAATCGTAACTGCACTCTGGACCGTTGAGTCTGAAGTTATTCTGTCTCCGTTGATAATAATTATTTTGGTTCCCTTATTGTCTGTTTCTCTGATTTTCTCTGTGATTGTCATTACCACGGAGAGGTGATCCTTCCCTGTAATTATTACTACTCTGCCAACGGTTGTCATACGGGTGCAGTCTGTTTTGGTCACGATTTAGGTTCTAAGAATAGCCTTGTCGTGTCCAGTTATTATTTCTTTCCCCGTGGAATTGTGATGGATGTGACCTGTAATTGTTGTGCTCCTTTTTTTGCGTTCCGTAATTGTCAGTGTCAATTTCCATTTCTTTTAATAGTCCCTGAAAAGCTTCAATGTCGTCTTTGCAACGTCCTGCCAAAATATGTCGTAAATGTTCAGGCAATTTGCTTAAGCAAATGCGAATGAGTTCTGAGATGCTGTATGGGTTTGACAGGTACTGATTCTTGAGCAACATGTCTTCAAAATATTTCACAAGACTGGAAAATTCAGATTGTTCGAAATGTTTCATCATTTTGATGCTATGTTTTACTCGGTCTTGTGTGGCTTGAGACCTATATGCTGAGAGGAAAGCATGGTAAAATTCTCTTTCACTATGGCAATTGTGAATGACCGATCGCATCTTACACCTGGTTTATTCTCTAAGTACCCACACATAAATTCTTATCTGAGCTCTAATGACCAGATGGGAGGAAAACAATGAGAGAATTGATGGAGCCACACTTGTGGATGAATGTTGTTGACAGAATTATTAAATGTTTTGAATTTATGTGTAGTAATGAACAGCTTACAGTCAAAATCACCGTGTCGGCGAGTCACATATCGGTCATTGTTACGTCGTGTCAGCGGTTCCATCTCAAAATTCGGTGCACCTTTCCAATTTCTTTCATAATTTTCGAAATGCCCTGTGTTATTATTTTGTGGCTTTTCCGTATTTCTAAGTCCCTCTTCCAGTGTTGGTGCGCGAGTGTCCTCTGAAGTACGTAACTCTTGTATTACTTGTGTCAGCTGATCTTGTACTTCCCGGATTTCTCTTTTGTGTTGCGTATTAATTTGATTCTGATTTTGTTTGAATTACTTAATTATTTCACACTCTTCTGTGTCTGTGATGGCTACAGGTCTCGTGTCATTCAGTTCATCATCTACCATTGTAGATAAGTTAGTGAACTGATCCGAAAGTTCAGCTACTTTCTCCGATAGTGTACTTATTTCCTCAGTGTGTTTTTCTGAACCAAGTTTCAGAGTGTCCATTTGTGTTGAAATCGTATCTACTGTGTCCTTTAAGTTTTCGTGAGTTTTTGCAAATTGCGTAACCGAATCGGTAGATGCAACTGAGTCAATCTTAGCTTGCAAGGTCTCATGATTTTCTTGAACAATAGTTTGCAGTTCTTTTAGGGCTGGTTCGTGATTCGGGAACGTATTTTCATGCCGTGAAAAAATAGGTTGTAAATGCTCACAAATTTCTGTTTTTACGTTATTACAGACTTTTTGACATTTCGATTCGATTTTATGTAACTCAGTAGTTAAATCTTAACGTGTTTGTTCAAGCGTGGGGTCTAACTTTTGAAGATTCTGTCCCACTGTGCCTAACTTTTCAAGATTTTGTTCCTTTGTGTCTAACTTTTAAAGATTTTGTCCCATTGTGTCTAACTTTTGAAGCTTTTGCTATGTTTGTCCCACTTGTTGTATTAATTGTAATAAGAATGCACTGGTGTCTGAAACATGTTCCTCAGTGCTTTTCGGCGGTGAATTTCCACTGGCAACATTCATATTTTGACAAGCAGAAAATGTGTCTTGACTTATTTGAGAAAACGGTGAGGACACAAAAACTGAATCTACAGTTTTTGCGAGATTGTCTCCTGTCATTTCGGATTCCTGAGGCGAGCTGTTGCCGACCGATCGATCGATAATGCTTCCCTGTTCACTAATTGTTTCACTCTACCCCATTATTTGCCGCCCGCCCCATTTCCTTATGCACAATTACCGAATTACCGCTTTGAATGTCTGTTAATTCATTACAAAGTGCTGCTGATAAGCTACGCTCGTCGTCACTATTATTTCTCAATTTACTTTGGAGCCTGCTGTTACGTTTTTCACACGCCATTAGTGTCACAATATTTCACACGATAACACAGAAAAGCACAATCTGAAGAGCAAAAAAAAGAAAACACATTAACATAGCACTGAAAATAATATCTAGTTAATTGCAAGCGCAGATGCAAAATACTTCGTGCAAATCTACATGCATGCCACAAGTGTTTTACTATACAACAATGAAAAACTACAACTACAAAGGAAATTCTCTCTATGATTACGTGCTAGCAATAAACAATAGCTACGCTAATTACACAAACTACAAGAAAAAATCAGAAGATTCCCGTGAGGTATCTTCGGCTAAGGGTCGACATATGTAATGTCCCCTTAGAAAAATTATTGAATTACTGTGATGATAAATCTCTTACATTATTGGATTTTCAAACAGCTGAGCAAACCTGAACGTAATCAGACATTTCGCTCTTTACCTATTCTGATCAACACTAAACTGACACACAATATTTTTTGCGCAACGCAAACTGACTCTTAATAATCCCTACAAAAGATTGGCCCTAACTAACATAAACCTATACCTTTCAAAAATCACTTACCTCACAAAAATTTTCGTAACTCTAGCTACTGTAACACAGAGAGGACAACTACTGCCAGCTAAATAAAAGATTCAAACTACTGAAGGCACTAACTTCTGATAGGCATAGTTGGCAAATGACAGATTTTGATAGAGAACAAACAATGTATTTACCGTAATAGTGTTCAAAAGTGATAATCAGTCCATGATATCCAATATTACAAATTTACTTTTTCTGATGGAGACACGTCCAGATCGTCCGCTCTCAAAATTCCCCCCCATCTCTCTCCCCACAACCACCACTAGCCAACAGCAATGCAAACCAGCCACAGACTGCACAAAGCATAGCCAGTGATTTTCGTACAGAGCGCTACGTGGCGTTACCAATAAAAAAACCTAAACAGCCTACTTACAGTCTCACCTAAGTGATCGAGGGCAGACCGACCTCCCTGGAATCCTTCTGAGTGTCAACGTTGTTTAATTGTCTGTTGTCAGCTATTTTTTAGGCTTTTGGTTATTTGTTTTGTTAAAATTCTGTAAAATTGAAGAATTAATTTCAAAATTTATCTTTCAAGCTTAAACACTGCGGCCTCCTGCCTCGAAATATTATGGTAATATATTTTAAAATTTTGAAGTTTAATTGTGGCCCTCAGCCATTGGTTTTGCACCTTGTATATGTTGATTCTTTAAATTATTTTATTGCTATCTTAACTGGATTTTTATCTTGCTGATTTTTAAGATTTCTTGTTGTTAAACTTGCTGTCCTTCTGCCTTTAAAGGTCTATGGTAATATATTCTAAAGTTTTGAAATTTAATTGCTGCCATCAGCCATTTGGGTGGCACCTTGCATGTGTTGCTTTTTGGGTTTTAAAATATTTTATTTATATCTTAATTGAATTTTTGATATTTTTAAGATTTCTTGTTCGCTTTCTGCCCTTAAAGGTCTATGGTAATAAATCATAAAATTTTGGAAGTTCATTGTGGCCCTCAGCCATTAGTATTGCACTTTGCGTATGTTTTTTTAATTATTTTTTTCTTGTTAACATTTGTTGTTGGAGGCCTTTAGCCGTGATAGAGTTGCATTCGGGAAAGTATCGGCTATGTGCCGCTTTGGTTGTAAAGCTTATTAAATAAAAATAAATGACAATGAGAAGCAGAAACTGACCTCAACCCTTGGCCCTTTCCACAATCCTATTACCTGTTCTGCCAGCGGGTTTAGCGGGCGTCTCAGAATGAACAGGAGTAGTTGCTTATTTCTGAATTCCGCGGCACTTGGGCGTACAATCGTATAGGAAGTTAGGAACGTTCCTGGCGGATTTGTTGAAGAAACCAAACTGAATAACTTGACTCTAACTACACGTTTTGACACTTCATTCACAAAATACCATCATTCTAATTCAAAGCTACACTTAATGCAAATGATTAAAAATGAACAGTTGGAAACTCATGTTGTGACTTCATGTGGATGAAAGACTACGATGGGACATAGTATTGTCCTCTGGGACTAGCTACCTAGTTCACCATTAGCAGCGCCCACATAACGCAGAACATCCGTCAGAATATTGGACCGTACTACATTTGTAAATATCTTGCAGCCGTGTCCTTTCCTCAACTTCTCTCCCAGATTTAGGGCTTCCAAACAGCGCCGCTGTAGTGGCTCGAATTCAAAGTTTCTCTTAATGAATCTGGTGGACAACGCGTTTGTAATCTGAAGTGCCATTAGTGAATTATTTTTGTTTTACCACAGAGTACGGACTGACGTCGGAAAACTAAATTTATTGAAATTTGCTGTTTTGAACAATGTAGAGATTATAAATCGGATGCGAAACTAAAATAGTGAATCCCTGCTCATCAGTAAATCCATCACCTTTACAACACACTTCAGGATTACTTTAACATTATAAAGTATACAATGATGAAGTATTTTAGTCCTTCAGGAGTGTATAAAAGTTATGAAGCTGTAACTATAGGTGGTTTTCACACGACAATGAAATTTATTAGATATGTTGACGGAGTCTGAATGTGTCTTTCGTGTCACCGTCTAAAAATTTCTTTTTGTAACACAGAGCGGAATGTACCGATTTAAATTAGGTCTAATTGATGGATCGACTCGCAAAGATCCCAACCTAAACTGAAGACAACTGGGATGGACTAGAATTTCGTTCTGTGACATAATAAACAGCCGGTAAAAGCTTATCTCAGTATTTGAGGAATAATGTCCCAACGCTAGTGCATTTAAGCTAGGGCCTAAGAAATAAGGCAGATTTATCTTAATATCCGACCCGATTATAAGGTTTAAATATCCGAAAATACAGCCACACATAAGTTGGCATGTTTCTGCTACCGACTCTTGTCCAGATAACCTTCTGCTCACTCTGTAACAACTGTGATATTGAGAGATTGGGACAAGTGGCCTGATGGAGTGGTGTGACACCGAACCCGCATTCAGGATGATGACGGTTGAAACCACAGCCCAACCGTCCAGATTTACGTTTTTCTACAAAGAAATGGTTCAAATGGCTCTGAGCACTATGGAACTTAACTGCTGTGTTCATCAGTCCCCTATAACTTAGAAACTACTTGAACCTAAATAACTAACCTAAGGACATCACAGACATCCATGCCCGATACAGGATTCGAACCGTCGACCGTAGCCGTCACGTGGTTCCCGACTATAGCGCCTAGAACCGCTTGGCCACCACGGCCAGCTACGTTTTTCTACATCGACAAGATTATTCTGCAATTCACAACTAAGTGCCTGGCGATCATCGAACCATCGTCAAGCTATTTCTGTATCGTTCCACTCTCGAACGGCGTGCGGAAAGACGCACACTTAAATCTTTCCGTGCCAATCTGATTTCTCTTATTTTATTATGATTATCATTCCTTCCTATGTAGGGGGGCAACAACAACATATTTTGTCACTCTGAGGACATAGTTGCTCTTTGAAATTTCGTGAGAAGATTCTGCCACAACGAAAATCGTCTTTGTTTTAATGATTGCCACCCCAATACGCGTATCATATCCGTGACCCTCTCGCCCCTATTTCGTGATAATAAAAACTGTGGTACATGTCTTTGATCATTTTCAGTGTCGTCCGTCGTTCCTTTCTGATCTGGATTCCATACAGCTTAACTATATTTTATAACAGCACGGACAGGAGTAGTGTAAGAAGTCTCTCCAGTAGATCTGTTGCATTCTCAAAGTGTTCTGTCAATAATCGCAATCTTCGATTTGCTTTCACGACAAGATCATCTATGTGAGCGTTCCAATTTAAGTTGTTCGTAGCTGTAAACTATAAGCATTTAGTTGAATGTTCAGTTAGATTTGTGTGTTTTATACTGTAACCGAAATTTAACAGATTCCTTTTAGTGCGCATGTGGACGACAGCATCACCTATCAACAATCTAAGAGGGCTACCCAGATTGACTCCTAAATCATGTTCGTGGATTAGAAACAGCAGAGAGCCTAGAATACTTCTTTGGGGAAAGCCACTTCTTTTTCACTAGATGACTTTCCGTCAGTTATTACGAATAGTGGCCTTTCTGACAGAAAATCATGAATCCAGTCAGACAACTGAGACGATACTCTATACTCAGGCTATATGATTAGAAGTCGCTGTGAGAAACTGTGCAAAAGACCTTCTGGATTAAATTTGAAATATTCTGATGTAGGGATGGTTCCTCTGGATAGTACATGGCCCATTTTATTCCTCATCCTTACTCAGTCCAATGTTTGGCTCGGTCTGCAATACCCGCAAAGTCCAAGGGACGTTAAGCTCTTATCCGCTTTCGTGGTGCCACGTACTAGCAGTAAACGATGTAATGAGCTGCTCTTGGTAGCAAGCGCTGGTATCTGGAATTGTGGGCCCTCTGTGTAACACCGACAATATTATAATCTGCTTCTTTTTGACAGGATAGCATTTCGTTTAGCAATTTTTTAACCAGGAAATTGCACATTTCTCATTGCGCTTTGATATGAGGAGCTACCTTTGACTGGGTGTTTACTGCCTATCGAAATGTACTACTAGAATTTTACATTCAGTCCGAAATCTCATGGATGGAATTCCTTAATGACATTTCTTAAGGTACCCCAGGTTCTCATTTATACCATTTTCTTCAAAAAAAAAAATGGCTCTGAGCACTATGCGACTTAACATCTGTGGTCATCAGTCGCCTAGAACATAGAACTAATTAAACCTAACTAACCTAAGACATCACACACGTCCATGCCCGAGGCAGGATTCGAACCTGCGACCGTAAGCAGTTGCGCGGTTCCGGACTGAGCGCCTAGAACCGCGCATTTTCTTCCAAGCATGTGTTTTGTGTAAGAGTGAATATGTGTGTGTATGTGTATGTGTGTGTGTGTGTGTGTGTGTGTGTGTGTGTGTGTGTGTGTGTTCCTTTATATGTGTATGTGTACAAGACCAAAGTGTACGTGTGTGTGTGTGTGTGTGTGTGTGTGTGTGTGTGTGTGTGTGTGTGTGTGTGTTGCTACTAGTCGATAACAGTCACATGATTCACCTTTCTTCGCAGTGATACTGAACTGATACGTCCTTCAGTGCAGGAAGCGAGACTGGCGTAAAATTCATTTTGTCCACAGGTGGCAAGGGTGTGGGGTGCATAAGCAGAAGTGCGCAGCAGCTTTTAGTTATTCTACTTTGAAACTCTATGATGTTGTCGCATCATTTCGTTTCACGTTCTTACGCCGTGCTTAATATTTAGCTCAATGCTTAGGCGTACTGCCGTTTTATTTAAATTTTTTTGCTCCAGTCAGATATGCTTACAATCAAAATTTTTCTCTGTAATGCACGCAGCGGGTTCCCTGTCAGTGGCCAGTGTATTTCTGAATTTTTGAGGTTCTCGTCCTGAATAAGACGCCTCTGCCTTCCAGTAAAACTTCCTATATACTTCCTTGATTAATATATCACCTCTGTACTCAGAATGAACCTTTACAGCGAGTTGTGCGCCGTATTGAAACCACCTGGTGAATTAAAGTTGCAAGATGGACAGTGCCTGGGTCCCAGGAGCTCTCAAATATTCACTTAATCTGTAGCACCATATTAAATCTCTCCTTTTTATTTCGTCTTCGAGTTTTCTACTTTCCTATCATCACATTTATAGAACGTGCGGTTTCAGGATCTCCACTGTTTTCCCATTCGAAACTGCCTTTGTGGATCAAAATTCCTTCCGTAGCCCGATTTTTCCCGTAAACTCTACCTTCTTGAGCTAATTTAGCGTAAATTTCTACTTAGATCGTCTAAGGACGGTGTAACGTCATGGATTCAAAATAAAACTGTGATGTTATAACTTCCACCTGTGTGTCAGCAGGAAGTTTCGTAGGCAAATCCGGGCTTGTACGAGCTATTCCACTTCTCCTTCCAGTCTCAATTTCCCGCAGATCGTATGCTGCTGAGCGAAAACTGATTTTCTCCTTGTGTAAAACGTCGAAAACAGAATACGGAATTCTGTGTGGCGGCGCAACAGGAGGCGACAAAACCACCGCGCGGCTTGCACGTCCAGACCGTCCCTCACGCAAATTCGAACTAACCATGAATAATGCACAAGGCGGGCCAAGACGCGCCGATGTTTATTCAAGAGGCGCGGGGAACCACGCAAAAGCTGTACGCTAAAATTGGTGTGTTGCTTGTACGAAATTTCCGAATTACTCGCAGGAAATTTCAGAGCTTCTGCGTTTTCCAGAAGTAATATATCTTATTCGATAAGGATGTATCAGTGTGCAGGTGAGTTAACAGCTTTGATGTCAAAGTCGCAACATTGTCAATCTGTGGTCGTGCCTCAGGCATTATGACACATGAGGCCGTAGCTAAAGGTAAGTAAAACTCTAGCATCCAGTGCCGTCCTTATAGACTCTACATCGTAGAACCCAGCAAATGAAAGGTCCTTCCGAATGAAAATAAACTCCGTGACGTTTCAGTTCCTACACTGATCAATCACATTAGTTAGAGCACAGTCTTTGTTCTGCACGACTTTCGACATCTGCCTTACACCATTGAGCAATAGCTGAGGGCTGGGTATATTAGCGGATTACATCTTCATCTTTCACAAATTACGTACACAACTAAACAGCATTACATCCTCATTCATTTACATAACAACATCTGAAATGCACGACAGGCGTCGAAATCAAAGCCGTTCTCTGCGATCTTAATTGGACTTTGAGAGTTTGAATAATGTGTACCATCCATGAGGGTTGATACCTACCCTGCATGCTGTGTATGGGTCTACGCAGGTCGCCCTGTGGTATCCTTTCCCATTCTTCAAAGAGAGCCCTTGAGAGTTCTTGGAGAGTCTACGGTGGAACAAGACGATCATGATCATCCCTTTGAAGCCTGAGGTTTATGTCGGGACTCATCAATGGTCATTCCACTACTTCCTAGGCTCTGCACTATACCAATGGTCACGCACGCCACATGGGCCTTGGCACTATCGCGCATGTGAAGTAAAGCTGTCCACAATGAGCTTCCCTACACTGTCACAGAACTTAGACTGAATTTTTTGATTTCCTGGTCAACATTAGGCTGGTACCGCTCACCACTTGCATCAGAGGAAATCTGAACTCTTCTGTGAGTAACATGTTTCCGCCAGAGAAGATGTTGCCAGTTGAAATGGGAACGGCAGAACTGAAGGCGAACTGCGAGTTGCCGTGTCAAGCGGGGTACTCGAGCAAGATGTCTTGGTGGTAAGGTCCTTTCTAGGAACCTGTTTCTTGCAGTCTAATTGGACACAGGGGCTCCAGTGGCCCTTCTGATATCGTCTTTCAGTGCTCAGGCGGTGCTCGTATGAAGCTACACCGCAGAGATGGCCAGACATCGGTTTCATGTATTGCGTCGGTGACCTTGTCCAATTGGCCTTTTGAACTCACTGGCGTCCCTATAGCGTATTAACGAACTATAGATTGGAATATATAGCAACACTACCGTCTGAGGAATCACCTGGTACTGTAGGGCATAACACAACCGACAGATGGTGAAAGACTGTAGTCGTTGCATTTACTGAAAGCGAAGACCTCAAGCTCAGAAGTAAGGTTACAGGTTCCTTCTGTATCAAAATAGGCTAAACGTACCAGAACCCGATGCACATGTTTCATTTTTCAACAGTATATTACTATATTTATTGGAGTGGATGTCGGGAAATCGCAGAAATAAATAAAAAAAGGTTGGAGTAGTTAAGAAGCACGTAGAGCTTCGACACTTAACCACGTAACAAGTGAAATAAGTGCAAGGAAGCACTCCCGTTAGAGTACAACAGATACAAGGGAAGAATGACAGTTTGGATTGCTAAGGCATGTCACAGAACGGAAGAAGATATCAAAGAGAACACTTTCATGGAAACTCCTGGAAGAAGAAACTGAGGAAGACAACGGTAATGCGACAATGGTAGGTAAGGGTACCGAGGAAGCATGGAAAAGAAGAAGAATAAAAGAGATTTAGGAAGAAGGGCGACATTCAGGCGACTGCTGTAGGATGCCGCGAAAACAGTGGCATAACTGAACTATGAAATAAATACGTACTGTAACACGTATTCACTGAAGTGAATGATACAGAAATGGTAGTTCTTCCCAACAGCTGCCCGCAATGTCTATGTCATATAAATATTTAAAAAGTGGCTTAAAGACAAGAGCCAAAAAGATACACTAGAATACCATGAGAAGAAAGTAACCAATACGAAATTTTTCACCGTATTGATGCTATATAAAATCTTGATGCTTACGTTGGCGCAATAGTCTACGCGTAGAATAAAAATGCCTAACATACTTACTGAAATTGTACACATCCTTGATTAAGTAACATTGGCCTCTTTGCCTTTGAAATAAAGAAATTTACGAACGTCTGTAGAAAAGAGACCAAAGTATAATAATCGGTCCATGGTGAACTTTATGGCTCTCTGTGCTGATGATAAATAGAGCAGCGCACTGAACGAGCGAGCAAGCGCGTAGCGGCAGGCGCAATCCAGCTGGCCAGAGGACCGTGGCGGAAAAATTGATGGGCGGCCGGGCGCAAAATTTACGGCACGGCCGAATCTGGCGACCTGCCGCACCGAGTGCCGAATACCCGTCACCGACCCTTTCTGTCGCTGACGCCTGGGCCAGTGCACTCTCAATAATAACCTAAAAAACACGAAGGTCGCAGTTGCGATAAGCGAGGAAGGACTGACAGGATTTTGGTCATTACGCTAAACACTTATTATCAGTAGAAGTGGTAGTGCCCGGGTAGATGGTATGTGATAATGCAGTTAGAGTCTGCTATGCGTGGCAGCAAGCTTCATTCCCACTCATACTACAGCTTTGTAGCGTGGGAAACCGGAACAGTTCCCTCCATTTGTCAGATAAGAGCTTTAGCGGCTTTTCCTTCCTGGGGAACCATAGTCATATAAGGATTTTTGCAGCAAATTTCCAGCATTAGGACGTAAATTACTATCCGAAATAAATGTATAGTAGTTACCGGTCAAAAATTGCAGATTTCTCAAAGAGAATCAGTGAGACTGACTCCAAGTACTGCAGAGCCTACAGAGAATGAAGGGAAGCAGAGAAGGCGGATGAGTCAGTGAGAAAGGACTGTGGATCCAATCTCTTGCTCGTGAAAGGACCCATTACACTCGTCGACAGTTGGATTTTGTTTCCATGAAATAGTTTTGGCTTTATTTATTGACTGCTATGAAAATTTTGACTTTTCATTGCGGTTGGCTGGATGCTTCATGGTCGCAATCTGAATGCGAATTTCAAACGGTGACTGCCGGGAATTTGGCGAAGCTTGAACGTTTCCGCAGCTCGGAGTCTTCCGCTTTATCTCAATGTGCTGAGATAATTGTATCACACAGAAAACCTTTGACGACGCAGCTTTATCCTTGCTAAGGAAAAGTTTAAATAATCACAGACTCCCAGCCGTTTGCCTCGTTATTCTTAAATCACCTCCTGATGTTGCAAAGGAGGCATGTCGGGCATGTCTTGTGCTGACTGTGGCTCATTCACAATAATAATGGTAGCTAAGACGACTGCTTTAAATTCACTCAAAGCAGATCTGGATATTGTTATTTTACATGATGGTGGTGGTGGTTAGTGTTTAACGTCTCGTCGACAACGAGGTCATTAGAGACGGAGCGCAAGCTCGGGTTAGGGAAGGATTGGTTAGGAAATCGGACGTGCCCTTTCAAAGGAACCATCACGGCATTTGCCTGTAAAGTATTTTACCTGAGAACCAGGGTTACGCTTAAGTTGTTTTCGACAAGGAGGAATACTTCCGGAAAGTACAGTGTTTACAATCTGGTCAGCTTATCGCAGGATCGGTACTTAGCCAGTTCCATATTGCACGAGACTATCAAGAGTCTCAATTCTTACTATGTTGTTCCCCACAGTTTATATTGCCTCCCTAAGTTAACAAAGGATTCCTCTAGGTCCGATTGTGAGTTGTTGTCGTTGTAGTTGTCTTCAGTCCTGAGACTGGTTTGATGCAGCTCTCCATGCTATTCTATCCTGTGCAAACCACTTCATCTCCCAGTACCTACTGCAACCTACATCCTTCTGAATCTGCTTAGTGTATTCATCTCTTGGTCTCCCTCTACGGTTTCTACCCTCCACGCTGCCCTCCAATGCTAAATTTGTGATCCCTTGATGCCTCAAAACATGTCCTACCAACCGATCTCTTCTTATAGTCAAGTTGTGCCACAAACTTCTCTTCTACCCAATCCTATTCAATACCTCCTCATTAGTTACGTGATTTACCCATCTAATCTTCAGTATTCTTCTGTAGCACCACATTTCGAAAGCTTCTATTCTCTTCTTGTCCAAATTAGTTATCGTCCATGTTTAACTTCCATACACGGCTACACTCCAAACAAATACTTTCAGAAACGACTTCCTGATACATAAATCTATATTCGATGTTAACAAATTTCTCTTCTTCAGAAACGCTTTCCTTGCCATTGTCAGTCTACATTTTATATCGTCTCTACTTCGACCATCATCAGTTATTTTACTTCCTAAATAGCAAAACTCCTTTACTGCTTTAAGTATCTCATTTCCTAATCTAATTCCCTCAGCATCACCCTACTTAACTTCACTACATTCCATTATCCTCGTTTTGCTTTTGTTGATGTTCATCTTATATCCTCTTTTGAAGACACTGTCCATTCCGTTCAACTGCTCTTCCAATTCCTTTGCCGTCTCTGTCAGAGTTACAATGTCATCGGCGAACCTCAAAGTTTTTACTTCTTCTCCATGAATTTTAAAACATACTCCAAATTTTTCTTTTGTTTCCTTTACTGCTTGCTCAATATACAGATTGAATAACATCGGGGAGAGGCTACAACCCTGTTTCACTCCTTTCCCAACCACTGCTTCCCTTTCATGCCCCTCGACTCTTATTACTGCCATCTGGTTTCTGTACAAATTGTAAATAGCCTTTCGCTCCCTGTATTTTACCCCTGCCACATTCAGAATTTGAAAGAGAGTATTCCAGTCAACATTGTCAGAAGCTTTCTCTAAGTCTACAAATGCTAGAAGCGTAGGTTTGCCTTTTCTTAATCTTTCTTCTAAGATAAGTCGTAAGGTTAGCATTGACTCAACATTTCTACGGAATCCAAACTGATCCTCCCCGAGGTCCGCATCTACCAGTTATTCCATTCGTCTGTAAAGAATTCGCGTTAGTATTTTGCAGCTGTGACTTATTAAACTGATATTTCGGTAATTTTCACATCTGTCAGCAGCTGCTTTCTTTGGGATTGGAATTATTATATTCTTCTTGAAGTCTGAGGGTATTTCACCTGTCTCATACGTCTTGCTCATCAGCTGGTAGAGTTTTGTCGTGACTGGCTCTCCGAAGGTCGTCAGTATTTCTAATGGAATGTTGTCTACTCCGGGGGCCTTGTTTCGACTCAGGTCTTTCAGTGCTCTGTCAAACTCTTCACGCGGTATCTTACCTCCCATTTCGTCTTCATCTACATCCTCTTCCATTTCCATAATATTGCCCTCAAGCACATCGCCCTTGTTTAAACCTTCTATATACTCCTTCCACCTTTCTGCCTTCCCTTCTTTGCTTAGAACTGGGTTGCCATCTGAGCTCTTGATATTCATGCACGTGGTTCTCTTCTCTCCAAAGGTCTCTTTAATTTTCCTGTAGGCAGTATCTATCTTACCCCTAGTGAGATAAGCTTCTACATCCTAACATTTGTCCTCTAGCCATCCCTGCTTAGCCATTTTGCACTTCCTGTCGATCTCATTTTTTAGACGTTTGTATTCCTTTTTGCGTGCTTCTTTTACTGCATTTTTATATTTTCTCCTTTCATCAATTAAATTCAATATTTCTTCTGTTACCAAGGATTTATAGCAGCCCTCGTCTTTTTACCTACTTTATCCTCTGCTGCCTTCACTACTTCATCCCTCAGTGCTACCCATTCTTCTTCTACTGTGTTTCTTTCCCCCATTGCTGTCAATTGTTCCCTTATGCTCTCCTTGAAACTCTGTACAACCTCTGGTTCTTTCAGCTTATCCAGATCCCATGTCCTTAAGTTCCCACCTTTTTGCAGTTTCTTCAGTTTGTCCTACAGGTCATAACCAATAGATTGTGGTCAGAGTCCACATCTGCCCCTGGATATGTCCTACAATTTAAAACCTGATTCCTAAATCTCTGTCTTACCATTATATAATCTATCTGATACCTTTTAGTATCTCCAGGATTCTTCCATGTATACAACCTTCTTTTATGATTCTTGAACCAAGTGTTAGCTATGATTAAGCTATGCTCTGTACAAAATTCTACCAGACGGCTTCCTCTTTGATTTCTTAGCTCCAATCCATAATCACCTACTATGTTTCCTTCTCTCCCTTTTCCTACTGACGGATTCCAGTCACCCATGACTATTAAATTTTCGTCTCCCTTCACTACCTGAATAATTTCTTTTTTCTCATCATACATTTCATCAATTTCTTCGTCATCTGCAGAGCTAGTTGGCATATAAACTTGTACTATTGTAGTAGGCATGGGCTTTGTGTCTATCTTGGCCCCAATAATGCGTTCACTGTGCTGTTTGTAGTAGCTTACCCGCACTCCTAGTTTTTTATTCCTTATTAAACCTACTCCGGCATTACCCCTATTTGATTTTGTATTTATAACCCTGTATTCAGCTGACCAAAAGTCTTGTTCCTCCTGCCACCGAACTTCACTAATTCCCACTATATCTAACTTTAACCTATCCATTTCCCTTTTTAAATTTTCTAACCTACCTGCCCGATTCAGGGATCTGACATTCCACGCTCCGATCAGTAGAACGCCAGTTTTCGTTCTCCTGATAACGACGTCCTCCTGAGTAGTCCCCGCCCGGAGATCCGAGTGGGGGACTATTTTACCTCCGGAATAATTTACCCAAGAGGACGCCATAATCATTTAATCATAGAGTAAAGCTGCATGTCCTCGGGAAAAATTACGGCTGTAGTTTCCCCTTGCTTTCAGCCGTTCGCAGTACCAGCACAGCAAGGCCGTTTTGGTTAATGTTGCAAGGCCAGATCAGTCAATCATCCAGACTGTTGCCCCTGCAACTACTGAAAAGGCTGCTGCCCCTCTTCAGGAACCACATGTTTGTCTGGCCTCTCAACAGATACCCCTCCGTTGTGGTTGCACCTACGGTACGGCCATCTGTATCGCTGAGGCACGCAAGCCTCCCCACCAACGGCAAGGTCCATGGTTCATGGGGGGGCGATTGTGAGTAACATTGATAATTCGACAAATCGTATAACGAATCATCTTGCTACTCTGTAGAACCCAGCAGTAGGTCAGTGAGAAGCACACTAAGCACTCGGCCGATTTATTACGTCGATTGGAGGGAGTCCGTGTGAATGACTCCGATATTCTAATAAGTTTTGGTGTGGTCCGTTTGAATGACTCCGGTACTGTAGTAAGTATTGGTGTGGCTCTCTCTTCACTATTGTTCCTCTGCCTGATTCGTGACTGTTAAAATTTTGTGCCTAATTAACTAACCTATTTCGACATGAGTTGAATTACATTTACTTTTATGAGCAGACGAGTGGAGTTGCGATGGGAAGTGTGTTTTCATTTATTATTGGCAATATGATCATTGAACATTTCGCGGAATGTGTCTTGAATTCGGGGGCTTTGAAACCTACGAGTGTTTTCAAGTACTTCTGTTGTTTGGCCTCACGGTAGCGAGAATCTGCTCGGCCTGAATTCAATCCATTCGAATACTGATTCCGAGATGGATGTGGAAGAGGATGGATGTATTCCCTTTCTTGATGTTTTGGTCAGAATGAAGGTGGATAGTACTTTGGGATACGTTATTTATAGGAAGCCTACTCACATTGGCTTGTACGTGCGGTCTGATAGTTGTCATCATCCAGCTCAACATGAAGTGGTACTACGTACCTTCATGGGGTCCATGTCATCTCAGACCCTGAGAGACTGTCAGCTGAGGCAGCGGGTCTCGAAGTCACCTTTCGGCAGACTGGTTATAATGAAAGACATATCAGATGTGCGTTCCGCTGTCGACCCGCTATGCACCACGTGAGTGATACAGGTCGTCTGACGAAGGCCTCCCGTCGGGTAGACCGCTCGCCTGCTGCAAGTCTTTCGACTGGACACCACTTCGGCGACTTGCTCGTCGATGGGGATAAAATGATGATGATTAGAACAACACAACACCCAGTCTCTGAGCGGAGAAGATCTCAGACACAGCCGGGAATGGAACCTGGGCCCTTAGGATTGACAGTCTGTCGCGCTGACCACTCAGCTACCGGGGTCGGATGATAATAACGAGGTGGCACCAAGGTCTACGGCATTTTTGCCTTACACAGGGTGCATTTCGAACACTATTGGTCGTATTTTGCGGAAATATGATGTGAAGTGTGTTTTTCGACCACGATGCTGGATCTGGGTCGTTTTAGGTTGCGTAAAGGATGGTCCTTGTTTGCGGCTCTCTACCGTACTCCTTGCAGCTGTGGTATGTCATATATTTGTCAGACTGTCATGTTTGTGAATGACCGATGTACTGCGAATAAGCGGAATACTTGCTTACAACAGCCGAGAAAATCAGCCACAGCATAACATTGTCTTGGCACCGATCATACTATGGAAATAACAACACAGAGATTCTAGCGTGCAATTCCAGCTATTGGAACGGTGTTACTAGAAAAGCCGTTAAAATTAACTAGCAATTACCCTTATCTTTTATTTGCAATGACGCTAGTGTTTGCAGTGTATGTGAGTGTTGTCTTTGCGGAGTTTCTCTGAAACTCGAGGTTTTGAATTCCGTTGCACAACGTTATGCTTAAAAATGACAGGATGTGCTGCCGGCGAAATATCAGCTGTTGTCGACGACGTTACCTGGTTGCATTCCCATAAGTTATTTGCTCCTTTATGGAGTTATCCAAGCACTGTATTGTGCATAGAAGTAGTATGACGAGCCTTCTCGATTGTTTAGGCGCTTACGAGAGGGCTGGGTAATCGAAAGTTGAGTTATACCTCCTGAACCTATGTTCAATGCTACCAGGTACCTTTCAAGATACTAAGAACCAGACAAGGCGGAGACAGACCGTCCACTGCACTGTCTTGCCCACGCAGCTAGTGAGGGCTACAACGCATTACTTTCTCGGACGTGCATGATCCTGTGGAGGATTTAAAAGCAGAATTAAAATTACTTTTCTAAAAGGGATGGGAAAATTACATTATTGCACAATGAAATTTAAAGAAGGTCGAAGAATTGAGTTCCTTTGCGTGGGAAGTGCCTTAACATTCTATAATGGAGTATATCGTGGAGAGGCAAAGTTTCACACGTAGAAAAGGGGCAGTTATGTTCTTCATTTGAAGTGTAATCAAGCATTACTCCTCTCAGGAGAAAGTCGCTAGTATCGGAACGTTGAATCCTTTCTGCCAGTGGTAGTAACTGCTGTGGCGAAACATTCCGTCACTGTCTCGCAAATTCGTCTGGAGACTTCCGTTCTCTCAAGGAAATTCTCATGATGGTATTTTTTACGATTATACTTTCAGTGGATAGCTTTATTGCTTTCAGGAACGGTTGCCATGGTCTCGTCTTCCTCTTTCTCTGATAATTCGGCAGAAAGCTTCGTTTTTTCTGCAGTTTGCTGCCCCTTCGCCAATAAAGAGCCGCCCTCCTGCATCTGCCTGCGCATTGAAATTCGTCACTCCACCAGGAGACAAGCTGCCCTTTTACTTGCCATGAAAACTGTGGGATGGATGCTTCAGCGGCATGGTGGGTCGTTGTGGCAAAATTATCCACCTATTCCTGGGAGCGGCCAGTTGTTCATAGACAGTAAGTAGGCAGTTTTCAATACAGAGCACACATTGGTCGCCGCTTTGTCTGGCACGCGAACCCAGAGGGGAAGTAATAACCCGACTGCAAGTCACCGATAACTTCTCGTTGAAAAGTGTGTGCGAGGGCTGGAGGCCATACAGGAGGAGCGATAACAGTGAACAATCGTGTTTCAGTGCTGAAGTGTATAATCTCTCCCCGTCCGGGAGACTCGTGTGTGATGACATTAGGAAGGTCTCAATTGCTCTACCCTGATGCTTGTGGTATCAGAGCTCAGTAGCACATTATATGCATTAAAAATTGCACAGAGGCCGAAGGGACGTGGGACTGGTGTAATGAGTTCAGTAAGAGTCTCTTCATTTGAACCTCACATAGGGGAAGGCAAAGGGTACATATTGCCTACACATGACACACATTCTCCTATGAAGCTACTGCTTGCAAGTTTGTGCTTAACGCAAGAGCAGAGGAATGATCTGCGTTTCTCACTAAAATATTATCCCCTCCATTAGGAACGTTCTGTGAAAGTTGTAGATACGTTGCTCATAAGTTTCTTATCTCGGCCGGTGTGGCCGAGCGGTTCTAGGCGCTACAGTCTGGAACTGCGTGACCGCATGCATGTGTGTGATGTCCTTAGGTTAGTTAGGTTTAAGTAGTTCTAAGTTCTAGGGGACTGATGATCTAAGCAGTTATGTCCCTTAGTGCTCAGAGCCATTTGAACCATTTTGAACGCGGCTCCTGGAGACAGATTCATGTTGCTCTTCCCTGACGTAATAATTGTTCTTCTAGATATCTCCTAAATCCACTGGCATTCCATTGCAGGATAACTTCCTTATTAGCGGTGACTTCTGATGCATGGTGACTACTCTTGGAAGAAACATGGACCACAGCGACCAAAGTTGGAAACACACTTCACAGGTATTTTACAGATTGGAAAACAACTGAACGATCGCAAAAGGATCGAAGTGGCTACAGTGCAAGCTGGCAGTGAATAATCGCAGTACACAGCAGGTAGATTTCTTCGTAAAATTTAATTTACTATGCCAGTACTCAATATCCGGGATAATTTGACAGATTTGGAGAGGTAAAATCCTGGATTCAGGAGGATGTTTGTATCGAGATAAATTAGTTTTAAGTGTAGGGAACTTAATGACACTAACTTTAAGTGGTTAACATATTAATTAAATAAATTAATGTGATTAATAGTGACTGGATGTTGGACAAATACCAGTAAAGAGTAATTTTAAAGAATTTTTCATTGTGTTACACGTTGGTTCCTGTCAAATTTAAATAGGAATCTTGGTGGTTTTTTGTCTGCCATCGCAAAGAAGGTTTCATTACGGTAAATCAATTTATCCAACGCATTGGCGATAGAGATAATCAACTACCTGTTTTACTATTGATTTCTTAATTTCACATTTTGCACAGTTTTGCTTTGTGGAACGATTTTTGTATGGCGACAGATCCTATAAAAATATAAAAATTTTTCTTAAGTCTTGTTCCCATTTCACTGAACAACAAGTTTGAAGTGAAAGTGTGTAAACTCCATAATTTTGAGTTAGTTATGTTTATTTCATTATAATATGATACATAATCATCATCTTCATATCTATTAGCTGTAGTTTTTTTTAAGTAATCTAAATTTTTGTATAAGTAACTCGCTAAGGGTGCATTCGTGTTCCTAGAAGCATCATAAAAAACCTGGAAGTATAAAAGTAAAATATTAGAAAAAAATAAAGGTAATATTACATGAATGAAAATGAAAATGTCTGCTTTGTACCACAACCATGTAAGGCGCAAAAGGAAATATATAAATTAACTGGTCACAAATGCATAGAAAGGATTACAGATGTTAAATGTTCATATGTGCAGCATATACAATTACATATTTTGTTCAGGGATAAATTCAGAAGGTTACCGTTTTCGCTTGGCTTGACGTTTGTGCACATACTCGGGAACATCGCTTATGACAGTCCAGCAGTAATGTGTTAAAATAGTATGGCTCCACTTTCCACCCTACCTCTTCTAAAACGTGGCAATATGTTGATGAAATCGCTCCCCATGTTCATCACTTACTGCACCACAGTTTTTGGGGAAGAAGTCGAGATGACTATGTGAGAAACGCATTTTTAATGACATGATGCAACCAAGTTCTTCATAAGATGACAACATATTATCGACAATCTCCTTGTATTTTATTCCTCGTTTGTTCCCTAGGAGATGGCCGTTGTGGCCGAGTGGTTCTAGGCGATACAGTCTGGAGCCTCTCGACAGCTACGGTCGCAGGTTCGAATACTCCCTCGGGCATGGAAGTGTGTGATGTCCTCAGGTTATATAGGTTTAAGTAGTTCTAAGTTCGAGGGGACAGATGGCCTCAGGCGTTAAGTCCCATAGTGCCCAGAGCCATTTGAACAATTTTTTTGTTCCCTAGGAACTGTAACCTGACTGTTATAAAATATTTCCATGCATGCTTCTCATCGCCTTGTATGATTCCATCAAAAGTATGGTCTCCAAATATCTCTCGAATCCGTGGGCTTACAAAAATGCCCTCGTTTCCTTTGGCATCACTTAAGTAAGGGAATTTTTGCCTTAAGTATTTAAACGCGTCACCATCTTTGTTCATTCCCTTAACAAAGCTTTTCATGAGGCCCAGCTTGATGTGCAAGGACGGGAGCAGAATCCGTTTAGCGTCTACTGGTCTCTTAATGTTCTTTATACCTGGTTAAGAGATTTTCTGGTGGGCCATACATGTTTATTGTAGTGAGATGCACGAACTCGGCTATCCACTGACACAGAAAGCAGCAATATTTAGTATACCCCAACTGCATACCTAATAGCAATGCAACCACTTTGAGGTTACCACAAATCTGCCACTGAGAGTCATTACACTAGATGGCTTCTAGTAAAAGTTTCATGTTTTGGTATGACTCTTTCATAAGCACATTATGCCCAACTGGAATAGAAGGAACCTCATTACCAGTAAGTAAAAGCACTGTTTTTAACTCAGCTTTGACGAATCAATAAAAAGTCTCCACTCATCAGGGTTGTAATTAAGTCTGAGAGCCTTTATTAGACCATTTATGTCTACACATGGCACAACACTATCTTGCATGTTAAAATTGTGAATTGTTGCTCTCTTCGGTGACAGAATGAAACATTTACATTGCTTTCCAGAAAATTGCGCTGCTGCAATCTCGATGCTAAAATCTCAGCCTTAGTTTCAGAGAGCTCCAAATCTCTAATTAGATCACTTACCTCATATTCACAGTTTTTGTGGATCATCAGTTGGTGATATATTTGGAAGGAACTCAGGCTCTTGTAATGTACGTGGTTCAGGAGATTCAGACTCCCCATCAGAACTAATCTCGTACTCTATCGGTGGTTCAGGTATTGGAGAACCTTCCCCATGTAGAACTGGGCGTATGGCACATGGAATGTGAGGATAGATCAATGTCCGCTTCTTCTTCTTAGTTACTACTTTCCTGATAGGAGGAATTACACAAAGTAGCAGTCACTGACATGGTTAATTGGCTCACGCCAGGTCATGGACACTGCAAAGGGCATTGAACGTCCTTTCCCATGCATACAATTCCCGAGTTTGCTGGCACAAGTGTTGCAGATCACATGTGGAGCCCAGGGTTTATCCTGATCACCTGTTTTCCCACCAAAATAACAAGTATAAGCTTTTTTAATCAATGGAGTTATTTTCTGTTTTTGTGAAGCAAATGCCACTTCTCCACACACATAATAAAATGTGTCAGCACTGTTAACACAAACTCGTGGCATTTTTGCTCACTTCAGAAGCACTCAACTGGAACGAATGGTAGTTAATCTGGAAACAATGTGCAAAAATTATTTTATGCATTAATATAGTCACTGAATTTTGTGAGGAGGGAGACAGAAAGATCACTAAAATTCGTATCAAAATGTTTATATCCAAAACATTGTACACAAGTAAGACCAGGGACAATAATGTAATCCATTGTTACTAGTTGTTGAGAATTTGACAAACGATTATAATATTTGATTTTAAACTTAACAGAAAATACGCATCTTATTATCTCACGGTAATAAAACAGTGTGAAATGAAGACTAGAGCTAATTTTGAATAGTCTTTGTGATATTCGCGATCAGTTTATTAGAACTGATAGGAATTGGCTATTTTCATTCGATTTACATTTTCACTGTTGCACTGTGTTATCAAGAGTAATGTCAGAAACGTGCGTGTTGTAGCCCTACGTTTTCGAAAGACAAACTGAACATTATCAAAATGGTCTTCAATTTTCTTTTCCGTTATACAATATGCCGTACATATCTTGTCGGTAATGTGACTGCATAACCAGTTAAATTTTTTTTCAAAGTTGTGCTATTTCTCTGGCCTTGCTATCTTCCAGACTGTGTAGATTATTACTTCTGAAGCTGAGGGGAAGGTGTGATAAGTCATAAATTCTGTAAATCAACCAGAATAATCGTTGGTTGCCACTGCTCAAAATGATTTCAGAAACTTCGAGGAAATTTTATTGAACCCCGCATCCAAGTTGAATTATAAGTCTTCAGAATCTCAGTGAGAAGCTGCCTCTAGCAGATTATCTCCGACATCTTTAAAATCGACATGCTCTTCATGCTCGATTATGATTACGAACAGTTCGTCGGCGTCGTAGAAACCCTTTATGAACACCATGTGTCTGCACCCTGCACTGCACTAAATAGTCGAATTTGCTTTTAATTCCTCCGAAAGTGATACTGATCTATGTACGAGCTAAATCAGTATTTCGGTAAAAATTTTGTTTCCGCTGACTTCACATGTTTCCAGCAGCCATTTCGTTATATAGTACTTGCGCTTCCTAATTTACTCATAACGCTGTGATCCTTCCTTTTCCTTAAAATTTTCACGTTTCTTCCTTCTTTCTAAGATCAGTTTCAGTACGTCTTTCGTCGTCAATTTTTTTTTGCAGTTAACATCCTTTTACTTATATCAGCGTATTGAACATATGTGGTTACACTCTTTTGAGCTGTCCATTCCTTCTCAACTGAATTACCTACCTTGATATGTAGTATCAAATTGTGTATAGCCTTACTAAACTTGTAATTTAGATGACAGTTGTTCAGTACTACAGTATCTCAATTCCTATTATGGTGATTGTTTCAAACGAGTTTCTTGTGCCTGTTCTTCGTAATTACTAGGTTGTGACATCAGTGTACGTCTAAACCAGGGTACAGCCTACAGTCTAGTATTTGAGTTCAGATTCTCTTTCTGGCCACATTGTAATGCAACTGGTATCTTCCTGTTCCCCTTGGCCTTTGCATGATATACGCGTCTTCTTGTGATATTCGAACTGAATATTTGCATTACAAGTTGAAATGTAATCTAGGACTAACCGAAACTTCCTCCTCTCTCATTCCTATCATCATTCCCGTGTTCTTTGTTTGCTGTTTGCTTTACTTTCCAACTCCTAAGCTATTCTACTCCTATTATGTCATCATCTTCTGTTGTTAATATTGCCTGATAATAGATCTGACGTGAAATCCTCAAAACCATTTCACTTCATGCTTCTTATTTTATCTAGCTGAGCCTCTACAGTTTTCTTCGCCAGATTTTCAAGTTCCCATACCAGATGATGTCTTCTGGCATACTAGGAACTATCTCGTAGGACGTTATGTTGCACTGCCTATTCAAACTGTTTCTCAAGCTCACAGGTGCCTTTGCAGTCTCCTCCCAAAGAGGGCGACTAATTATGCTACGACTCGTCGGTCACCAATGGAAAGTGTTTCTGATCTGCGACTTTTACGCCTTTCTCATTTACTACACACATCTGATAAATGTAAGTGCTTTTCCGGATTTAATGTTTGAGTGTTTCCTTTGTGTGTGCTGAATAGGCACCAACCTGTCATACTGCCTTGTATTATCTTCTAGCCCCTCAAGAAATTAACTTTTGATCTAGACAGAGATGGCCGAAAACGTCTTTGATATAATATGATTACAATGTATCAAATAAAACTGTTTATTTCTGAGGCATGTAATATCTGTAGTTTGATAATAGGTTGTCTGGCCTCTCTGAATGTCAACAATTCTGTGCTTAAGTTCAGATTCCATTATCAGCAAATCAAGAACATTACAGTCAAGGGAGGACTGGAAGTTGATACAGATCACCACACAATTTAGGTCCGCATGACATACATTAAAAAACTAAAAACTAGGAAAAAAGTACTAATAAGAGCATTAATAACAAGACTTTGAAAGCAACTGAATGTGATTTTCAGAAGACACTGAAGAAAATGAATACTGATGCGAACAACTCTTTAGAAACGATTCATTGTATTGTATTTGAAACACCTCCAGAGTACAGGTAAAGACGACACATACGATTATGGTTGAATAATAAAAGTGAAGAATCACTTAGACATGAAAAAGAAGTAATTCCTTCATGTATGGGTCCACAGCCCCAATGATTAGTCAAAACGACGGACCAATTTTTAACCACCTTAGCTGTCAGTTTCATTAGAACCTGCATGTAAGTTGGGTTACTGCCCAGTTTCGTCCCTACACCATTAAGAAAAATTTTGAAATGTGACACACACGTCACCAAAAAAATGACTTGATAATAGCGTAAGCCCGAAACGGATCAGTAATGTAACTGACTTAGACGTTGCATAAAAAGAAAAAAAAACTGAAAATCTATGGTGGTTAAAATGGTTCAAACATTTAGTAGAAAAGAAGGAAGCTCGAAATAAAACGAGCACCAGGAAAACAAGTAGTAATTGTCAGACTGATAAGAATAACGCCGATAAAATTTTTAGTGCACTGAAGAGATGCTTTGTTAAGGAGCAGCTTGAAACAACAGATCACTTTAAAAAACGCGCTAGAATAGACCATTACGAAACTGTCAATTCTGCAATCGCCAAGGCACAAGAAAGAAAATGGAGAACTTTTACTTAACAGTGTAAAACACTTTAACTTGTTCGCAGCATATTTGAAAAGCTAATGAACTATAACAAACAGACAAAAACACTGAAATTCCCTAATAATGATTAACAAACATTAATCATTGATATGATTAAACAATACATTGGCTAAAAAACATCAAAATCCAGTCCGGAAATAGTTTCACAATTACAAAAGGAAAACTAGATAAGTTCTGGTACTGTAACAGTTCCAGATAACTGTAAGACTGCTTTGATTCACCCAGTTCATTAAAATAGGAGACGAAACAGATGTAAATAATTGCAGAGAATTTTCATTACTAGCTTAAGAATACAAAATTGTATCGAAAGCTCTTATGGCCATAAAAAGCCTCATTTACATGACACCACAGGATAGTATCAATCTTGATTAAGGAGTAGCAGCTCCTGTCCACATGAAATTTTAAACCTTACACTAATATATACATACAGGGAAATAAAGGTAGACAATTTAAATATTTGTGTATTGTCGAAACGTTTACTATTCGATAGACAGTCAGTCACTCTACGAAACCGTAAAATCATCAGTATTAAATAGAAAGAGCCTCTAAATAACTAACAAAGACTTGCAAGCTAGTATCTCAAGTTAATAAGTGCAAACAAAAAATAAGACTACAATTTAAGACGGAGCACCTGACTCGGCAGATCTATAAAGATCTGCAATACAGAATAAAAACAAGCATTAGAACTTCTGAAGATGCCAGATGAAAAGGCTGGTCTTCGATAAAACAGGAAAACAAATAAAGGCAAATGATTAGATGAGAGCAAAAGAGATGATAAAAGGAAGCAAGGAGAAGTAATTAAGATGGACTTTATTTGAAATTGAAACGAAGAAAAAAATAATAGACTAGTAGTTTTGCTATTTGGCCATCAAAGTCATTAACGGGAGCAGAACTAAAGGTGGTATAAAAGCAAAATGGCAATGAAAAATAAGTATACGTCAATAGCCAATAGAGGTTTACACCTCACGAAGTCTTTCCTGAAAGTATTTGTCAGGATTGTAGGCATTATGGAAGTTATATGAGAGTGATCTACAGTAGAAAGAACAGGAGAATAAAGCCTAGTGACATATAATGTTACAGAAGACTGGAGAATGTTATTTGATAAGACCAGATGAATAATGAAGAGGTAATGACTTGAATAGAAGAGAAAATAGATATATGCAAGTATGTGCTAGAACTGTATTAGAAGGACGAGCGTGACTCGTCTTGAATCAGCAAGAAATTGGTAATTTACAAGCGTAGGGATAAAAATACACAGTGAGACAAAGGTTTGGTGCAGATTATAGTAAAAGATATTTGCAAAAGGTGGCGTCGCGTGGTATGTTGCATCAGAATAACTGTCGAGATGAAAACAACAAAGAACAACAAAAATATGTAAGAATAGAGACTTTAAAGTGTTGAAAATGCGTCTAATGTGTACAAATGTGAAAAGCGTCTGGTACAATACTACTAATGAAGAAATAGGGAAATGGATTTAAAATACGTTAATGAATCAACATTCTGAAGTGCTACGTAAAGTATGATAAATTTCCGTAACTTCTAATAAGATGAGACACGTAATGCACTTCATTGCTGTATATAAATGCTGAATGAAAAGAAATATTCATTTTGAACATTTGGATGGAAGAAGGTGTGGATCGCAAAGTATTGCGCACGCTACCTATAACACTATATACCTAAATATTTTCAGTTCTAGGTAGGATTGTAGAGACTGGTTTCAGTATAGGATTACGAACTTGAGGAGCGTACGGAGGCTCAACTTGTGCTAAGCCTAACCCCGAAAACAGAGCCGTGATCCGGCTTACGAGTTCTGCATTGCTGACAATCGGATTGCAGAATTCAGTTTCCTAGTTAGATGCAAATCTCGTGACGTGTATTCTAACGCCATATGCAAAGTAGCAACATCTAACTATAAAATGAAAGCACTAAGTGCAGCGAATATGAAAATTTCACTGTGGAGCCTATACGGATACATAAAATATGTGGTTTGGGTATAATTAGTGATAATATTATAATCGCCAGACACAATATTTCAGAGAACGTACTAAATGTAAGATGGGGTTTCTATAGCATTTAGTGTGGTGTCACCGCCAGACACCACACTTGCTAGGTGGTAGCCTTTAAATCGTCCGCGGTCGGTCAGTATACGTCGGACCAGCTTGTCGCCACTATCAGTTATTGCAGACCGAGCGCCGCCACACGGCAGGTCTAGAGAGACTTCCTAGCTCTAGCCCCAGTTGTACAGCCGACTTTGCTAGAGATGGTTCACTGACTTCTACGCTCTCATTTGCCGAGACGATAGTTAACATAGCCTTCAGCTACGTTATTTACTACGACCTAGCAAGGCGCCATGATCAGTTTCTATTGATATTGTAAATCATGTACCGTCAAGAGCGACGTTCGTCATTAATGGATTTAAGTTACGTATTCCACCAGCTACGTCCGTTTTTCTCAATTCTAATTCCCTTGTCATGTTCCAGACCTCACGCCAGCCTGCGTGAGCTAAAACTCGTGCATTTCGGCCTCCTTTAGTAACCCCGAGTTGGCTCTCCTGCCAACGACAACATTGGCGACGAGAGTAAAAATGTTCTTATCTAAATTGCCCTGATTACCTTGGGTAATGGCTTCGTCACAATCTCCAGATATACTGTCCGAATTTTATCGCTTACAGAATCAGCAGACGCAAGCCTTACTGGATGCCCTTGGACAGCTCGTCCAGGGTCAACGTGCGATACAAAACGATGCGGAGCAGCCGCTTCACTGCTAACGCAGGCCCAACACGCTGTTGCACCAACTTTTCGACCTTTTAATGCAGCACTGGAAAGCTGGACGGAGTGGTCACGCCCATTTCGATTCCATCTCGTCGCCTACAGAATTCAAGGTACCTAGCGGCAGCCTTATTTGTTGTCCTCTGTCGGAGTGAACACGTACCGTGTGATAGTCAAATTATTTCCCCGACGCGACCTAGCATCTCTGTCCTACGAAGAAATTTTGTCTGCATTAGATGCATATTTGAAAGGATCAGTCAATGTAGTTGCGAAAGGGTATACCTTCTTTCGTACAAAACGTACGGCAGGTCAGACTAATCGGGAGTGGGTTGCAACCTTGCAGGGCCTTACTAGGGATTGCGCTTTTGAGTGTCAATGTGGGCTCCCTTACTCTGATACTATGGTACGTGATGCAATTGCACAGAACGTTTCTCATGTTCGAATAAGGGAACAGATATTGAAACTAGTCAATCCTTCCCATCAACAAGTGATGGACATATTGGATCGGCAGGACACACTTGACTTTTCTCAGGAATCATTTGAAACTTCGCCAGCAGTGTGTCAGGTTAACCGGCCCGCATGGCGAGCTGCACGAAGCAGTTAACAGCCCTCGCGCCCGGCCTCACCGCTGCCGCAAGGCTCTCAGCCACGTGTTCCGCGCCAGCACGAAAATACAGTGATCAAATCATGCACACGGTGTGCTACTAAACATTCGCATGAGAATTGCCCGTCACGCCAAGCTATTTGCTTTTATTGTAATAAAAAGTTACATGTTCAGAGTGTTTGCAAGAAAAAGCCCAGACCGGAAGCTCAAAACCGTTCCAGGCCCTTTGCTTCGCGCCGGAATCGCAATCGAACCAGGGATACTCAGGCTAGCGAAAATTTGGCATATGGGAATTCATGTAGTTCATTCCACTCCGCCCAGTGCCACTCTCTCTAACAGTGACTGTGTTCGTCCCAGAAATAGTGTGCGTCGACATCGCCGGAACTCCCGTCAAGTCGCAAGTGATTATGTACCAGTTTCAGTTCACGTTGCACAAGACGGTCGCTCTTGTCGTCAGCAGGACAATAAACTCTTTGTAGACTTGGTTATTAGCGGCACAGTGATACCATTCCAGCACGATACAGGAGCTGCAATTTCACTGATCAATCAAGACACTTACTAACTGCTGGGCACCCTCCGTTGCGTGCCGCAAATGTTAATTTAACTAGCTATTCAGGTCAAGGTATCCCTGTGTTAGGACAGTGCAGCCTTCTTGCAACATACAGAGGACAAACAAAACTTGTGTTATTTTACGTCCTTCGTTCTTCTTCTGCAGTGAACTTGTTTGGTTTCGATTTATTTAAGTTGTTTAACTTGTCTATAGTAAGTCAGGTCCTATCAGTGAACCAGACGGTGCCTTGAGACAGTGTTTCTCGACTACGTGAAGAATTTGCAGACATTTTTGCACCGGGCCCCGGTTGCGCTAAGAACTATAAAGCACATTTGGAACTGAAAGTAAAAGCGCAGCCGAAATTTTTTAGAGCGCGCAATGTTCCCCACGCATTGCGTGATGAGGTAGCAATAACATTACACGATTTGGAATCACAAGGCGTAATTGAACGTGTGCAGGCTTCTCTCTGGGCATCACTCTTAGTAATTTTGCAAAAACCTTACGGAAAATTGAGACTTTGTGTGGACTTCAAGGCAACAGTGGATCCACAACTAGTGATTGCAACTTTTCATTTACCCCGCCCGGAAGATCTTTTTGACAAACTGTGCCCGGGTAAATATTTTTCGAAGTTGGACCAAGCAGATGCGTACTTGCAAATACCGGTGGACGAAGAATCCCAGCGCGTTTTGGTGGTTAACACGCATCTTGGTTTCCATCAATTCAAACGACTGCCGTTCGGGTGTGCATCTGCCGCTGCATTGTTTCAGCAATACCTACAAACTGTTTGTGCGTCGGTCCCTACTGCAGCAAATTATCTGGACGATATTGTGATCTCTGGAAAGACGGAAGAAGAACATTTGGCCAATCTCAGAACATTATTTCAGGTCTTGCGACAAAATGATCTTCGCTTGCGGAAGGACAAATGTGTGTTTTTTGCTCGGGACTTGCCATACTTGGGACATGTACTCCCACGCACCTTCCTGCCATACAAGACCTGCCTTCGACGCAGAATTTGAAGCAGCTACAGAGTGTGCTGGGAAAAATTAATTATTATCACCGTTATATGCCACACGCGTATTCCATTTCAGCGCTTACACCGTAAGGGTGTTCCGTTCGTCTGGACGACGGAATGCCAACGCGCCTTTCGCCAGTTGTAATCGGCGTGGCTTTCCTATACTTGCCTTACGCCATTCGATCCCCAGAAGCCCCTTTTGCTGATGGTGGGCGCATCGGAGTTCGGGATCGGTGCCCTGTTTGCACACAAAGATGGATTGCACGATCGCCCTATTGCCTTTGTGTCCAAATTGCTCTCGTATGCTCAAAGAAATTATTCACAGGTCGAGAAAGAAGCATTGGCTCTCGTATTTGGTGTTACAAAGTTTCATAATTTCTTGTATGGTCGTCACTTTACCATAATCACAGACCACAAACCTTTGATATCGCTTTTTCATCGGACCAAACCTGTACCTCCACGTACGGCGCAGAATTCCATTCGCTGGTCTATTTTCCTCTCGCAGTACCGCTACGATATCTTGTATCTGTCCACTGCTAAGCACGGAAACGCCGATGCGTTGTCCCGCTTGCCTGTTGCTGAGGATAGGGCATTCGATTCCTCCGAACTTACTTGCATGCTCATTGATGCTGAAACCGATGACGTGGTCGAATCGTTTCCGATTGATTTTCGTCGTGTAGCTACAGCCACAGCTGCCGACCCTGCCCTTGCTCCCGTTCTGCGTTTTGTTGCTACGCAATGGCCCTTGTCAAAGTCACGGTTCGGGGACCCGTTGGTTCACCGATTTTTTGCTCACAAGGAGAGACTTTTTGTACGACGTGGTGTTTTGCTGTTGCTTTCTGATAATGATCGGTTCAGGGTCGTGGTACCACGTTCGTTACAGTCCTCTGTCTTACAGCTTCTACACCAAGGACATTGGGGTATAGTGAGAACGAAACAACTTGCTCGTCAGCACTGTACTTGGTTCGGAATCGATGCTGCGATTACGAATATGTGCTCTTCTTGCGTAATGTGTGCCGAACAACAATCAGCACCACCGTGGAAATTCTTTCCATGGCCAAAAGCCACTTCCCCTTGGCAACGCTTACACATCGATTTTGCTGATCCATTCTGGAATGCTCGATGGTTGGTTGTGGTAGATTCATTCAGTAATTTTCCTTTTGTTGTCCGGATGTCTTCCACGACGTCATCTGCCACCATCCAAGCGTTATGCGCTACCTTTTGCATCGAAGGTCTTCCACAGACTATTGTTTCCGACAATGGCCCACAATTCATGTCCGCAGCATTTGTCATTCTGCAAGGCCAATGATATTCAACATCTGACGTCCAAGCCGTTTTCGCCACAGACAAACGGTGCCGCTGAACGATTGGTCAGGACTTTCAAGACACAGATGTTGAAGTTGAAAGAGTCGCATTCTCGGGAGGACGCGTTATTGCTCTTTTTGTTCTCGTATCGCTCTCAGCCCCGAGATGGTCGCTCGCGGGCTGAATTGCACCACGGTCGCCCTCATCGAACCTTGATGTCTTTGCTGCACCCACCGCATCAGGTTCCTGTGCAGCGGCAGACACCAGCTTTTGCTCCAGGCGACGTTGTCTACTATCGGCACTACAGATGTTCACGGCGTTGGCTCGAAGGACGCATTCTTCGCTGCCTTGGACGCGCTATGTATCTGGTTTTGAGGGCCTCTGGTGAGGTGCGCCGGCATCTCAAACAGCTGCGCCTCTGTCGTCGCACGGGATCTGCCACTCGCCGTCTGCTTTCAGCGACGGTGCCGTCCAGCAGCGCCCTGGGGACCCATCTACTGACTCGGCTCAGCCCCAGGTGTTACCGACGCTGCCTTCCATTTTGCCCCATGGCGACGCGCCGGAGCCGTCGCCCCCGCCGCCGCCTGTTCTCCCGCCGGCGACGCCCGATGTGGACGCGTCGCTGCAACTGCTGGGCGCCTCCCTGGGTCACGCGCCGCCGATCGCTTCCCGTGACCATTTGTCCTCCGACAAGGAACTCTTGCCTGCTCCGGACCATATGTCGTCTTCGCCCGTCGGGTGCCCCGGCCCTATGGAGGTCGACCCTTCGGCCCCTCCTGTCTGTCTACGGGCGCATACACCTCATGTTGGCGTGCACCCTGGAGCAGGTTTTCAGGCGTTTCCTAGCTCCTCACGGTCCGAATGGCAGGGCGCGGGTGGCACAGCCTCGCCTGTTGTTAGGCTCCCTAGCTCGTCGCGTACGTCAACATGGGGTCTTCCCCACGTCGGGCGGAAGCCTTATGCCACAACCGTACGCCGATTTGTGGGGGAAGAATGTGGTGTCACCGCCAGACACCACACTTGCTAGGTGGTAGCCTTTAAATTGTCCGCGGTCCGTTAGTATACGTTGGACCCGCGTGTCGCCACTATCAGTGATTGTAGACCGAGAGCCGCCACACGGCAGGTCTAGAGAGACTTCCTAGCACTCGCTCCAGTTGTACAGCCGACTTTGCTAGCGATGGTTCACTGACTTCTACGTTCTCATTTGCCGAGACGATAGTTAGCATAGCCTTCAGCAACGTTATTTTCTACGACCTAGCAAGGCGCCATGATCAGTTTCTATTGATATTGTATATCATGTACCGTCAAGAGCGACGTTCGTCATTAACGGATTAAAGTTACGTATTCCACCAGCTACGTCCGTTTTTCTCAATTCTAATTCTCTTGTCATGTTCCAGACCTCACGCCAGCCTGCGTGAGCTTAGACGCGTGCATTTCGGCCTCCTTTAGTAACCCTGTGTTGGCTCTCCTGCCAACCACAACATTTAGCACAATGTGATCATCATTGACATGAAGAACAAAGTTGGACTCTACCTAAAGGGAGTTAATTTTCCCTGCATACCGGTATATGCTTTTTCTCAGTCTATGGACGTTATAGTAGATGATTTTGGTGTTACATACCGCTGCATGAATAATCAAGAGTTGTTTCACATTAACTACCACCTTCTATCTTGAGAGTATGTCACAGGACACACTTGCAGAACAAATGAAAAGGATTAACGATGCACAAGTCACCGTCAGTGACCAAACTGTCTGTCCATGCTAAGAGAAGGGGCTACAGTCCATTGGGATGAGGTTAATAAAATGACGGAGAAAATCGGAATGTTAACTACGTCCGTGAAACCGCTCTCATACGTTGTAATACGAAGTCTGGTCAAACAGTTCTGGCAAAGAGAAAACGAGGAAGTAAACGAATTACTCCAGTTCAATGATCAGGCAAACGTTAATCAGATGATTTTGGTCCTGCTTCAGTGTGATAAGAATGGTAGGGACAGTTGGAACATCAATGCAAAAGCAGTAGAGTTGAGTTCGAGTGAGGCAGGGAAGGGAAATTATTACGTTAGTGGTCAGGGAAAAGGAATTTTTACAATCACAGTGGCACACGAAGAACTGTAAGTATCTTTGTAATAAATCATTTCAAAAACATCTGTTGTGGAGCTTTCCTCAGGAGGGAAAAGTGATTCATGACAATATTTGGAACTAATAGCGAGGTTCTAGTCGAGCAGAAGATAAGAGGCAAGAAAAAAAGTTGCCAAACTTCTATTTGAATTTATAATTTATGATGCTTCAGAAGTAACAGCAATGATAAGACGCTAATTGAACCAGTTTCACCTACCTGTATGAAAATCTTGAAATCAATACCCATAACAGTAAACACGTCAACTTGAATTCTTGCATTCTTTTGAATTTGACAGTAATTCAGTATCATCGTAGCAGCTGGGAAGCCGGTTTATTGCTCGCCTGCGCCCTTAGGTACAAGTGATAGGCGACAGTTCGAAAATAGAATTAAAACAAAATATAGATTACTCAGAAGAAACGCCACAAAATGCAAGCAATATGGAGCCAAAATAAACAATTCATCTCAGAGTAGCACATGCAATCTACGTCCTCAATTATTTGTTGGGTGTGTTCCAATCTCTGTGTTCCTCTACACTTTTTGCCCTCTCCAGGTTCCTATAGTACCATGGAAGGCATTTCCTGTCATCCTATCATTTCTGCTTGTCAGTGTTTTTCAGATATGTATTTCCTCTCCGATTTTGCACAGAACCTCCTCATTCCACAACCCATCAGTCCCCCTAATTTTCAACATTCGTCTGCAGCACCACAGCTCAGATACTTCGATTATCTTTTGTTCCATTTTTCCCGCAGTCCATGTTTCACTACCGTACAATGCTGCGCTCAAAACGTACATTCTCAGAAACTTCGTCCTCAAATTTAGGCCTGTGTTTGATACTAGTAAACTTATTTAGTTATCGGAAGGTGTGGAAGTGAAAAGCGCTGCAGAGGGCATGGTCCTGGATTCCCACAAGGGGTCTCTGTGCTTCAGTGCGATTGCGCTGCGAGCCTCGCCGTGCGAGTGCGTTACTCTCTGTACCACGTGAAGTCCACGGCCAATAGCGTTTCCCACGATCATGTATTTAGGCGGCCGAGCGGCGCTACCACGGCCACATCTAGAGGGTTGGATTCTCCCCTTCGAAGGCACAAGATTCTAGAGCCAGGGTTACGCTCGGGGTGTGATCTACGTCTTCGAAGTGCTAGTTGCTTTTGCGGTTTGGTGTCTGTCTGTCGCCTGCTGCTGCTGCTGCTGCTGTTGTTGCCGTCTGTCCAATTCGACTGCCTACCTGCCTGCTCGCCGTCCATCGTCGTCGCCGCTGCCTGCTCTCTGTCCGTCTCTTCGTCGCTGTCCATCGCCGCCGCTCCCTGCTGTCAGTCCGTCTCCGTCCGACCGCCATCGTCCGTCGCCACCATCGCCGCCGCCGCTGTCTGCTGTCCGTCCGTCACCATTCGACCACCATGAGCACTCCCACCTCCACTGTCATCTACACCTCCCCCTCCCCCTCTTCCACATTCACTTCCTGGAGTGCTGCCCCTGGCCTCCCTTCTTACACCTCACATCCCTTTCCTCCAATTACCTATTTCCATATCTCCTCTCCTGCTGTGCATCCCCACCTCTACACCATCCCTCCAGCCTCCACAGCTCCCACTACTACCCCCGCCCTCACATATTCCTCTGTTGCCGCCTCTGCTGCCACCTCTCAGGTGGTCAGCCTCCCCTCTCTCACCCACCCCATTATATCATCATCTGCATCCCCTGCACACATCACGTAATGCCGAGCCACCATCGCCCCCAATGAACCAGCTGCTTCTCCTGGCACCTCCACTACAGCACAGGGATCTTCCAACTGCCACCTCCCTCTCCTCCCCGTCCCTCTCCCCTCCTCCCAGCCTCCAGTCTCCAAAAAAACCCAAAATCGCGTCATTACCCACTCTGCTCTCGCCACTTCCCACAAATAGCCAGCACTATCTTCCCCTCCTCCCATCATTTCCATGGACACCACCCCTTCTCCAGCCACCCATACCCCAGCATCCACCCTCCACACCATTTTCCTGTAAAATCCCAATACTAAGTTCCTTGATACCCATACACTCACTATGGATATACGAAAGTATTTACCTGGTGCTCCCATCTCCCAACTCATTCCCCACAGGGACTCAGTCCTTCTCAAGTCCCTGTCCCTCTCCTTTTAAACGTACCTCCTCCATAAACTCCCACACTTTATCTTTGGCTCCCATGCATCTCTGACACCCTTCCCCTCCTCTTCCACTCCTTGTCAGCCTCAGCCTTACCACTGCCCTCCCCCCCCCCCCCCACCACCTACACCACTGTGTTCACAAAGCTCAGCCTGGTGATCACAGAGGATGAAGTATTGGAGGAACTAAACTCCAACCCAGACCTAGAAATCCGCTCTGCCTTCTGTATCCAAAATGCCTCTGGTCCCACCTATCTCATGTGGGCCTTCTCGGAATCCGCCCCCTCCACTGACCTTCTCCTCACCCAAGGAGCCCTAATTTACCACCATCGTCACCCTGTTCACTTCCTTCCTCTTGCACTGTCCTTCCTATGTCACCCTCCACAACACCAACACATGCATCTTTCATCCCAATGCTGGCATACCCCAGGGCTCTGTCCTCTCCCCTCTCCTTTATCTTTTGTTTATGGCTGATATGCACAAGCCGCCCCCACCGGTCCTCCTTCTCCAGTATGATGATGATACCGCCTTCCTGGCTCTCTGTCAATGGTCCCAAAGCACCCTGCAAATCCACCTTAACCAGTACACCACTTGGTGTAACCAGTGGTTCCTCCATCTCAACGCCTCCAAAACCCAGGCCTCACCAACCACTCCTTCTGTCTCCATGATTTCTACCTCACCCTTTATGGTCAACCCATTCAGCTCACCCCCACTCTCAGATATCTTGGCCTGACCTCAACCAGCAGCTCCCGTGGACCCCTCACCTCCAGACCATCCAGCAGGAAGGCCATTTCTGCCTCCACCTCAAGCTCCTGTCTGTCTGGACATGGGTTTTGCATTCTTCCACCAGCCTCCAGACCTACAAATCCCTCATCTGACCTATCTTCTGTTATGCCAACATTGCCTGGACCTCCACAACCAACCGCTTTTACAAGGCCCTCCAAATCCTGGAACGCCATGCTCTCCACCTTGCCTTCTGTATCCATCTTCCTTCCCCCACACAGCTCCTGTATGAACTCATCCCCTTCCCCCACCTCCTCCTGTTGCTCCAACAATTCTGCATGCTTTACATTGTCTGCAGGCTTCATCCCCCCACCCCCGGTTTCCTCCTTCCTCTCCACCCCCTGCCCATTGCTGCGCCTGTATCGTTGTATCCCTCCACCTCCACACCCTTCATCTCCATCAGGACAATTTCCAGCGCCTCCCCTTCGCAGATGATGAACTTCGCCATGACATGTACCCTTCCGTCCAACTATAAGCTGGCCTTGTCCCCCCCCCCCCCCTTCCCAGGGCCCCCGTTTTCCTCTTTCCACCTTCACCCAGAGCGGATTTTCCGCGTTCCCCCCCACCACATCCTTGCCTCTTTCCCTCTCACATCCTTCCCTACATGGCCCACTTTGGCGCGCCCCCGGCCCACCTTCCACCTCTCTTTTCCTCCCTCCATTCTTCCCGTCTCCCTCATCTCCTTGCGCCTGTCAGATACTCCGTTCTGATTATTGTCAATGTGTCACGTCAATGTTGTGATTAGTGCTGTTAATCCTGTGCATCGAGAGGTGTGATTTTAATTGTGTGCAGGTCTTTTACTTAGGGCTACTGTCAGTGTTTGTTATGTGCTACTTTTATGCTCGTGTCATACTGCACCTTGCGTTCTTTTAATTGTCCTAGTGTGTGGGTTTTTGTGTGTGCTACTTTTTTACCGTTTTTGTCTCCATTTTATATTCCCCTTTTTTTGTCTATCGTCTTCCATGATGTTCCCACTTTTTTATATCTATGCTCACCATGTTTTCTCCTTTATTATTTTTAAATGTCTTCTATTGTTTGTTCTATGTCTTTCAGTTGAAGAGCAGCACATATGCTGCTGCCAGCCCTCCCCAATAGGGAATTGAAATACAATATAGGAAAAATAAGCTACCATTGCAGTCTGATACTCGTCGTATTTCTGGTGGAATATCGGCCATACTGCGTTCCAGGTCCGTGTACATAGTGTCGTTGGGTGAAGTTTGCTCTGTTGTTAATGTCTCGCCGTGTTCATCTCCAGTTCTTGCTAGTTTGCCTCGTGTGGTGTCCTGGTCGATCGTAGTGTCTGTCGTCCCCTACTTGTTCCTCTGTCCCTCCAGCGGCTCCCCTGCCTGGCAGCGTAGCGTCTCCATTTCTCCACCGTACGCTGCCCGTTGGTCGCTCGTGGCTGTAACACTTCTCTTGGCCTGGAATTCACCTTTTGTGAACGCTAGTCTGTTTTTGATGCCCTCTTGCTCCGTTCGTCATTGGTTATTTGGCTACCTACGTAGCAGAATTCCTTAACCTCATCCACTAGATGCCCATCAACCCTGATGCTAATTTTCTCGCTGTTCTCGTTTCTGGTACTATTCATTACTTTCATGTTTGTTCAATTTACTCTCAATCCATATTCTGAACTCATTAGACTGTTCAGCCCATTTAGAGGATAATGAAATTCTTCTTCTCTTTCACTCAGGATAGCAATTACTTCACAGAACCTTATGTCCTTTCATTTTGAGTGCTAACTCCATTATTGAACCTTCTTTTATATCCGTCATTGGTTCTTCGAAGTAAAGATTGGACAGTAGGGCTGAAAGACTAAATCCCTGTCTTACACCCTTCTTAATTCGAGCACTTGGTTCTCGGTTGTCCAATGTTATTGCTCTCCCTTGGCTATTGTACGTATTGTATATTAGCCGTCTCTCCCTATAGCTTAGCCCTATTTTTCTCGGAATTACGAACACTTTGTTCCATTTTACATATTCGAACGGTTTTTCCAGGTCGACAAATCCTAAGAATGTATACTGATTTTTCTCTAGCTTCGCTTCCTTTACCTATCACAATGCCGAAATTGCCTCTCTGGTGCCTTTTCCTTCCAAAAACCAACCTGATCGTCATGTAGCACACCCTAATTTTCTTTTCCATTCTGTTGTATAGTATTCTTGTCATTAAGTTGGATGCATGAGCTATTTGTGCGATAATTCTCGCACTTGTCAGCTCTTTCGGTCATCTGAGTCCTGGAGAAGGTATTTTTTCCGGTAGTTAGATCGTACGTAACCAGACTCATACATTCTGCACGCCAGCGTGAATAGTCATTTTCTTGCCACTTCCCTAAATATTCAGAAATTCTGGTGCAATGTTATGCATCCCTTCTGCCTTATTTGATCTTAAGTCCTCCAAAGCTCTTTTAAATTCTGATTCTAATATTGTATCCCGTATCTCTTATTAATCAACTCCAATTACTTCTTCTGGCATATCGGACAAACCTTCCAATCAGGCCGCTCTCTCTCTCTCTCTCTCTCTCTCTCTCTCTCTCTCTCTCTCTATGCATTTAACAATGGAATTTCGGTTTCATTCTTATAGTTACCACCCATGCTTTTAATTTCATCAAAGGCTGTTTTGGTTTTCCCATATGCTGAGTCAGTCGTTCCGACAATCATTTCTTTCTTGATTTCTTCACATTTTTCATGCAGTCGTTTCGTCTTAGCCTACCCACATTTCGCCGGCGGGAATGGGAGAGCGGTTTTAGGCGCTACAGTCTGGAACCCAGCGACCGCTAAGGTCGCAGGTTCGTATCCTGCCTGGGACATGGATGTATGTGATGTCCTTAGGTTACTTAGGTTTAAGTAGTTCTAAGTTCTAGGGAACTGATGGCCTCAGAAGTTAAGTCCCATAGTGCTCAGTGCTATTTGAACCATTTGGGAGTGTGTAACATTTCCAGGAAATTTGAATGAAAAGTTTGGATTAGCTTTTATTGCGATCCAGGTGCATAGGATGGACTACTTTCATCTTCTACAAACTCGTCCTCCAATTTCCTCTTTATCCTCCTCCTGCTTACTCTGGCTTGTATTCCTAGGGTATTTGCATCTCTGACAGCAGCCCGAAGACGTTCCTTGACTAAAGCAAGGATTGTTAGTACCATGTTGAGACCTATCTTTCCTTCCACATTTCGAAATGCTTTGCACCTTACAACGTTCCATCACTGAAAGTAACAACAGCATCATACACACCAAAGTGAAGTGTTCCTATTTCAAAAAGACTGTGTTGGGGTTCTTGACCACATGACACTACTTAGACTTTCATAGGGTTTTTCCATGAACACACTGTTTCAACGGTTCAGATGCTGGTATGTCTTAGAAAATTGATTTTATCACCTCCACTACCGCGTCAGGCATGTATGATTGTACGCTTCACCAGTTAGCAATTCCACGTTGTACTTACACCGTTTTCTCCTTTGTGACACAGGTAATGAGGGGACTTTTATCGGTTCAAAAAGTATGAACAACAGAGAAACTAAGCTGCTTTCTCCACTTCACCGATTCTGTGTGCTTTTCGAATAGCAATCCCTAATTGTTTTGTATTTTGTCAATTACACTGCCAGTTAACGTTCCCTCCCAACCAACCCTTTATTAACATTGAGTTTTTGTTTTTTGAACGATGTTTTGAACCACCGAAGCCTTGACTCATTTTGATTCTGTAAGTGTCCAATACACTCAAATTTCTGCACTACAACATCACCACCATAGGACTGGAGTTCTGGGAAACGTTTGAAAATTTTAGAATCAATGTCACTAAGGCAGTTTACGTAACCCACTTTATAACACGCAACAGAAGTTGAAATGAACTAGCCACGCAAGCGACTTCCATTCCTGCACTACTGCTACTATCGTTAGCTGTGTAATTATTTTCATGTGTACCATTACCTTTTTGTGGACACCTACAATACATAGATGTTACTGCTACATCTAAAATTTTCCCTGTATACATGCTAGTGTCAGATACTACACCGTGAAGAGATTGTGTCCCCATATGCGTCAGGTACCATCGAATACTGCAGTCAAGTCTCTTTTTATCACTGATTTCTATTATTGCCTCCTCCACGGCTTTCTTCATAGATCCTTTACAGAAATCTTTTACTTTAGTCCGTATAAATCTATTACAGTTAGTAATCTTGGTTGGGGGCTTTCGATGATTCATCATGCCACAGAAAACTGCACCTGCAGTATCACTCCTACCAGTTGTACCCAAGACTTAAACGAATTTAATGATGTCTGCACTGATTTTGCTACCATTTTCTTCATTTAAGGTTACTCCAACACTGTTAAAAAGGGTGGTCGCGCACTGTATGAACACTGCGGGCTTTCAGATTAGAAAAATGATGAAAGGATGTGAGATGGTGGCCCTCAACTACGTACCCTCAGACTCAAAGTTGAACTATTAATAGTATTGGCTGGTTTCGTTGACCAGGGGCTGGGATACGTAGCTGCTGCATTACAAGCCAAATACTGTTGAGTCTGCAGTATATGACATGAATATACACATGAATCGAATGGTCGAAGGTTTCTATCACTCGCCAATTACGAATGTAACGTAGAAATGTAGAAATAAAAGATTGCAATAAATAAAATCTGCAGGTACTATCTTAACGACTTTAAATGATGAGTACGGTAGTAGAAGTACGTTTGAGAATGAGGTATATTTCTGCAAAACACCTACTGGTGTCGACGCATGATGAGATGCATCGTCACAGAGGTGAACTCCAATTGTGTAAAGCTCAGGTCTAATTTCATCAGAACGAATGTTCTGTCTGCTTGTCGAATAAGATGCTGTGTATGTAAAAACGGTTCAAATGGCTCTCAGCACTATGGGACTTAACATCTGAGGTCATCAGTCCCCTAGACGTACAACTACTTAAACATAACAAACCTAAGAACATTTCACACATCCGACCGTAGCAGCAGCGCTGTTCCGGACTGTAGCGCCTAGAACCGCTAGGCTACAGCGGCCGATCTGTGTATGTAAAGCAACGCATTTGGTGCTATGCACGTGCTACATAAAAGCGGCAGCAGAAACACATTTTGCGCTTGAGTACCATCATTAATCTTGCCCGATTCTGTACTCATTGTTGTCACTAGCAAGGAAAACCGCTTGGAAGAAAATGTTTCTGCCATTCATGTTAACTGCAAATAACCATATGCTGGAGTACTGATCAAAAACTTTCGGAGTCTAGGGCTTTCACTGCATTAATGGACATACGATAAGGACAAATCAGCAGCAGGAGTATTTTTTCGTCATGATACTGTCAAGCAATGCTATTTCGGAGGTATGAAGGAAAAAATAATCAAGTATAAACGGTGTCATGTACCTGTCTGCACGATGTGTTAAGCGAGGATGCAGAGGAGGAGCTGTGCAGCGTACTGTATACCTCACCACATTGACACGTTCTGCAAAGGGAAAAGAAATGCGACTGTGCGACATTTTTGTAATACAAATGTAGACAACCTGCAGATGCATAATTTTGAGCACTTAAATCACACCACCACTGTTTCTCTTCAGTTGACTGGCAGATATCAGATGCACTATATATAGCTGTGCGCTCGCGTTTAGCTTAAAGAAGTCGACTTGGGCGCATCTCCTGGACGTGGAATTTCACATCGCAAGCAGTTTATTGCGGCAAAGCAGCCGACATTTAAGTTACCTATAAGAGGTTGCGCTTGACAGACATCGCGCGAGCCGGCGAAAGCGGTTTACCACCTTAAGGCAGCCGCGAATGGACTATCGATCCTTGCATCGACCACACGTAGCATACACGTGTGCTCCAACTACTCGGCATAGTGCGTGGAGAGAGACTTCATTACCCGCATGAAGTGTGTACAGAACACAGCTAGCTCCCGAGGACCGCCACAGACATCAGTGTCGTATAGATAAAGTCTATGAAGTTATTTCCCCAGTCCCTCAAGAGGAGCATAGCTTTCATGCGTTAAATACCTATCTCTATCCTGAAAGTGAGCAGGTGAGAGAAAAATGTGATGTAAATACATAAACACAAAACTCTATCTCTAAAAATATGTTTATCGATGATTCTGCTTAGAAGTACTTGTACTTTTCTGAGGCACACATCTCACTGCTTTTCTTGCTGTCACCATAAATTTGCTGCCACCACACATATGCTTGAGTCTTAGAGATTACATACCTCTGCACCCTTGAAGATATCATGCAGCCAAGAGACGTTTTGATGGCCTTTGACTTAAACTGTGGTTTCTCTATGGTCATAGGTTCGAAACATGCTACCACATTATCATACGACGCTCATGTGTCGTCTGACCATTTTCTGTAATGATAGCGAGTAAGCCATGCAACTGTTTGACAATTCTTAACATGCTGTATTGTACTAGAGGGTTTTGGTGAGACAACGAATTTGGAATATTGCGTTAGTATCTTTCAAGTGTTGGAGAATGGTGCGAATCCAGCGATATTTGCTCTCTGAGACGTCACTGTTAGATATGATGCATGTGGTGGAATACCTTTACATTTCCGCCACTCGTTAAATGATTTCTTCAAGAGGTGAGTAATTTATGATACGGCTGTGTGGCAATACATACATGCTGCAGTGCCTTTAGGGGAATTTTGCGATGGTACGAATTCAGTAAACAAGTTTATAGTTTCACTTTTAATAGTTTCACTTTACGTGGAGTAATCAAAATAACAATTAACTCTAACTCCGTGATCTTCCTAGGACTGAGCATGTTTCCAAATTCATCCCCCTCACAGTATGAAGAACGAAATCTTGCATACATATTCTACAGTAGACCAACACTGTTATTCATCCAGAGAAGCTGTAAATAATCATATGAAAAACACAGTGATTTTAGATGAACTTAGGCATTGGTTGGTTTGCTGTTGCAAATCCTTTATACGATTTCTCTTTCTATCTGTTTGCTGTGCTAGACAAATGATTGAGCCATTTCTAGTCGAAGAGTTTTCTTTGCTGCCCTTGATTGTTTAGAAGCCTCCAGAAGGACTGGACACTCGAAGGTCATCCACCCATGATCTAACAGCCTTCTGCTGGCAGTGTTAGGGAGTGGTTACATTCCTGTCCTGCATTAGAAAGGCATGTGCCACTTCCTGTGTTCACTTCAGCTGGTGCTAAATGCCGTCACAGTTATAGGTCAACAAGGCTCACAGCTATCGCAAATCTACACCCATTTACCCATTAACAATTGATCCATCCGAAGGCATTTGACACTGAATGGTTGTCCGTGATGATGTTAAAATGCCACCACAGGATCTCATTGGATCCTCCTGCTCATAGTTAGTACTATAGTGCAACATCGCAATGATTAATGATGTTGTCAACGTCGGGATGCTAAGGCATGCAGCATGCGGTACGGTGCTTCAGGAAGACAAATGCTGACTTTGTTGCCGTTCCTGCGACAATATAGGCCTGGTATCATCGATGATGAATGCCCTACGAACGATACAGATATTTTTAACTGTAGTTCAAACTACCCACGAACTTCACATTGTGGTGCTCTTACGATTTGGAAACGACCTGGGACCTGTCCTGGAACATGTCACTAACAATAGGCACAATTCCGAAACTATCCCATCTTAAATGGCGCTAGGCAGGTTTGTATTAATACGCAAAGTGATATGCCCTCAGGCTCGTTCACACGTGCTCGTGACGCTCCTACCCAGGACAATGGAGACGCCCCCAACCAGCAAATATTTGTAAACAGCACAAGTAATGACCATCACGTTTTTCTGGATGGGCGACTGGTGGAGGTCGCCACAGATAGAGAGCACACTGCCACAGAGGTTGAGACTCCTCTCTTCCAGCTAATGATCTCTCACCAAAACGACATTCTCATAGATATCGGACAAAACCACATCACAGGGGCATTGATGTGAAGGGTAGAATGCCTCCTCCACAGAACTGTCAACAACCCCCCAAAATGGCTGATCAGAATAGAGGTAAAGTTGCCAGAGAATGAGCTATTTTAGCACTCGACGCCCCACACTGCTCCCGAAATGGTAAACGGTGTCAACCATTGCTAGAACAGACATACCAGTTAGCCTCATTGAACGTCAATATGATTGGCCCTGCACCAAACCAGCAGCTCCTTCATTATGTGCTATGAGCTTCTAATAATAATGTCGCCCTTCCTCATGGGTTTTCTGTTGCCACACTACCACCAGTTTAAGGCTATGACTCATTCTCATATGTAGGAGATCACTTGCTGAAGCAGAGTGGCCTTATACATACAAAAAGAAATCCCAGTCAAAGACATGACTCTATTCCTGTCCGGATAGAACATGGCTATAGTCATCTGTGGCATGCATGTTATCAATATCTAAGCTCTGTCTGGATGCACAAATCATCGACAGATGTTCACACTCTCCCCAGATGATGTGGCCCTCTATTTTCTACACACTATGATTGCTACTATACCTTCCACCCTAAAAGACTAGACACCTAGTTATTCGTCATGTTGCATGTTGCATACCTTGGTTGAAGACTTTCATCTTGTTGACAGTTGGGAAAAGATTCATGGTGGCGCCCCTGGTTATACCCATTAAAAAATACATTCTGCGAGCAGATTCAACCCATATGTGTCCACCTTGGAAACGCAGTCTCCCAAGCAAAAAAGGAAGTTGTGTTGCTGGACAATGCACCATCATTTGCATGTTCACTTTACCATCTTAGTTGCTCCGTCACAGAAAAGGGTTCTGGAAGCTTAACACTAACCCACTCGGAGATCTGGGTTGCCAACAATATACTGTCACTATGTGGGCGTCCTGCGAAAAGAGCTTCCCACAGTGCGTATCCATACTACAGTGGTGGCTCAAGTGAGCATGGAGACTCCCGCAACTTACACTATGAAAGCCTTAACGTATTCGATGTGTTTACCCTGTCACCTTTTGTCTGCACGGAATGCCAGTGTATTAAAGCCGTTCTCCTCACGCTTCAGCACAATAATGTGTACATCGTCGTGGTACGTTCACTGCCACAGGACCTTCTACATGAGGAAGCGCTGCATCTGACCATAGTCGTCGACGTCGACTCTTCATTCCTAACCTTACCACCTCCAATGGTACCCACCGCAGAATGCTGGCAGTACTAGCGTGTCCCTTCCCCTACCATTACCTCCACATTTACGAAGACGATCTGACGGCAGTGCCAGTTCCTGATGACCCCCACCCCACCGCTTAATGGAACCTCACCATTACAAAGACATCAACGCTGTCTGCGATGGCCGCAGACAAGATGCCAGCCACGATTGACAAAGTGGCGAAAGCAAATCGTCAGGGCCTGATGGCCTTCTGGTAGAATTCTAGTAGGTGTTCTCCGCATTAATGCTTCCTCGTCCGACTGAGCAGCTTCAGGAACTCTTTACTCTGTCCTTCCAGATACCACCGGAGTTTGTCGCTGCTGTTATTCTAATAGTGCCTCACCATCAGGAGGGACCATTGTCTCTGAATAACACCCTGTTATATTAATGAACGTAGATTATAAACTCTATGAGTGCTACTTAGTGGTGCGCATACACACAGATTTACCTACAGTCTTTTCACTGAACAGGGTGCACATGGTGTGACGCTACCCTTCAAATGGATTTGACGAATGTCGTGAGCACATTGTGATAGTCACAGTCTGTCGTTTCTGTGCGGCACGGTTTCCTCTGATTTAACAAGTTCCTTTGATCACGTTTAACACCTCAGGATGTGCATAGAGTTCCTGTGGATGCCACTCACCAGGTTCTGCTCCCCACTATCTCCATGGTCCAGGTCGATGGAAGACTTGTTGGACTGATTCCTACACACCACTGTGTGCATCAAGGGTGTCCCACATCCACGCTACTGTAATAATGGGTCTCAACTTGTGCAATCACATCTAAATCTAAGATATCATTCTCCTCGGCCGCTGCATACTAGAACTCAGTGAGGTTATCCACTGGTTCCTGCAGTTCAGACATACACTAAAGAGCCAAAGAAACCAGTGCAGCTGCCTAATACCGTGTAGTGCCCCGCGAACACGCAAAAGTGCCACACAACTAAGTGGCATGAAATCGACTAATGTCTGAAGTAGTGTTGGAGGGAATCGACACCATGTATCCTGTAGGGCTGTCTATAAATCCGTAATAGTACGAAGGGGTGGAGGACTCTCCTGAACAGCATGTTGCAAAGCATCTCAGATATGCTCAATAATGTTCATGTCTGGGTAGTTTGGTGGCCAGTGGAAGTGTTTAAACTCAGAAGAGTGTTCTTGAAGCCACTCTGTAGCGATTCTGGACTTCTGGGGTGTCGCATTGCCCTCGTGGAATTGTTCAAGCTCATCGGAATGCACAATGGACATGAATGGATGCAGATAATCAGACAGGATGCTTACGTACGTGTTACCTGTCAGAGTCATACCTAGACATATGACAGGTCCCATATCGCTCCAACTGCACACGCCACACACTATCACAGAGACCCAACAGCTTGAACAGTCCCCTACTGACATGCAGGGTCCATGGGATCGTGAGGTTGTCTCCACGCAGATACACGTCCATCCACTAGATACAATTTGAAACGAGACTCGTTCAGACAGCCCTCAGACGACGGAAACACTGCAGAAACCCAGGTTAAGAACAGTCTAATGATGAAGAAACAAGCCTTGCCTTTCTTCCTTACGCAGGCAACGCGACATCAAAAACTGGGAGACCGCTAAAACAGCACAAAACTGACACGGTCTTCTGACCGGCATCCGAAATACGGGCCCTACTGGGGACAGTGAAAGACGGATTTGGCCTTAAGAAAGAGGGCGTAATTAATATTTCATGTGTTTGAGGCAAATCCTACTTCTATCAAACAATCCCAACAGTCGAAGACCGCTGCAAAGAACACCAACGCCACACGCGCCTATGCCAGCCCACCAAATCGGCACTGGCAGTACACTGCTTCGAAACTGGACACAACGCGAAATACGAAGAGAACTATATTCTGGCCCCTACCAGTTTCTACTGGGACAGCATCTTCAAAGGGCCATTGGAATTCGCGTAACGGACAATCTCATAAGCCGAGACACAGGTTTTCAACTAAGCAAGGCGTGGCAACCATTGCTTAACTCCATCAAGAAGTCACGCCACAAGCGGACACAAGAATCTTCTACGACGGCCGCAGAGGACACTCAACGCGATTCTGCATCTTCCACCACTCGACGCGACGCAATCGAAGCGTCGACGCTCGCAAACGGAATGTCGGCGGACGCAACCGGAAGTTCGTCGGCCGCAATCGGATCGTCGGCGCAGCGAATCGAAGCCAGACTAACGGACATAAATAAAACTGAAAATGAGCAGACAGACCATTCCATCAGAACCACCTGATTATGGCGGAAAAAGTTATTATCCGAAATAACGTGGGACTTCAACGATCGGATCCGGCTGGACATCCGAGAGCCCTGGAAACAACACATACGCCGGGAAAGTATATGAGTAACAGGAATAGTATTCGTTATGAATGGGAGGGTATAAAAGAGTGTGACATACTGTGAACCGTTCAGTGACAGGTTTGTTCGCATCAGAATCGGCAGCAAACCAGCTGCAACAACAACTGGTAACGCATACATACCGACCTCACAACCAGAAGCTGAAGATATAGAGAAAGTATATGAGGATACTGTACGACTAATTCAGTACGCAAAGGAAGAGAAAAACGTAATGGACATTGGGCACTGGAATGCGGTTCTAGGAATAGGAGTAGCAAAAGGTTTACGCCAGAATATGATCTTGGTAATAGGAATGAGAGAGGAGAAAGAGAAATTCAGTTCTCCAATAAATTTCAACTAGTAATGCGAAAACTTTGTTAAACAAGCACAAGAGGAGGATGTGTACTTGGAAAAGGCTGGGAGATACAGTAAGATTTCAGTTAGTTTACATCATATCAGGCAGAGGCAACGAAATCAGGTATTGGATCATAAGAATTACTCAGGAGCAGATATAGGCGCATATCACAATTTGGTAATGATAAATAGTAGGCTGAAGCTTAAAAGACTAATTAGGAAGAATAAGTGTGCAAAAAGTTGGATACGGAAGTACTAAGGAATAAAGAGTTGCATTTAAAGTTCTCTGACCTTGTAGATACTACTATAATGAGTAGATCAGTAGGCTGCTGAGATGAAGAGAGATGCATATCTCGACAAAGGGTAAGCACAAATGTGAAATAGGAAAACGTAAGTGCAAGGAAGGTAACTGCGAAGAAACTATGTGTAACAGAAGAAATACTTCAGCTGATCGATGAAACAAGGAAGAATAAAAATCTTCAGTGAAATTTTGGAATCCAGAAATACACGTCTCTGAGGAATGAAAGAAACAGGAAGTGCATAGAAACTATGGTGAAATGACTACAGGAAAATACTAACAAACTGAAAAATAAATGACTATCAAGCACTGATTCATCTTATAGAAATGTCGAAAAAACCTTCAGCGAAATTAAGAGATTGCAATGGGAATTCCATTATTAAACGCAGAGGAGAGAGCAAATAGGTGAAAAGTACATTTGGAGCCTGTACCAGGGGGAGGACATAACTGATGACACAAATAGAAAAAAGAGTCGATAGGAAAGAGATAGGGCGTCCTATATTAGAGTCATAATTTAGAAAAGTTTTTGAGACTTAAGGTAAAGGCAGAAGCGATAGGTAACATTCCATCTCAATTTCTCAGTTCATAATGGGACGCGGCAAGAAAACGGTTATCAGTGTTGGTATGTAGAATATATTCGTCTGGTGATGTATCATCTGCCTCTCGGAAAAACATCATCCACACAATTCCAAAGACTGCAAGAGCAGTCAAGCGTTAAAATTATCGCACAGTCAGCATAATAGCTAATGCTCCAAGTTGCTGACAAGAATAATATACAGAAGAATGGAAAACAAAATTGGACTACTGTAAATGACGATCTGTTTGGCTTTAGGAAAGATGACGGCAGCAGAGATGCAATTCTGACGTTGTGCTCGATAAAGAAAATCAAGACATGTTCCTACATAATTTCGATCTGACAAAAGCGTTGCAGACTATAAAATTGTGCAAGATTTTTAAACTGTAGGAAAAGGAGAAGTAATATAAAATATTTACAAGAACCAATTGGGAACAATAAGAGTGGAAACCCAAGAATGAAGTGCACAGATAAAAATGGGTATGAGACAGCGATTTAGTTTTACCCACTTCTGTTCAGTCTGTATGTCGAGTGAGCAACAACGCAAATAAAAGAAAATGTAGGATTAAAATTAAAGGTGAAATAATATGAATGTTAAGTTTCGCTGGTAATATTGTTATCCTCAGTGAAAGTGAAGAAGAATTACAAGATGTACTAAGGGTAAAAGAAGACACTAATGAGTACACGATTTGACTGAGAATAAGTAGAAGGAATATGAAAGTAATGATAAGTACCACAAATGAGAACAGTGAGAAGCTGAACATTATGTTTCGTGATCACGAATTAGATGAGGTACGGAATTCTGCTACCTTGTTAACAAATAATCCATGACGGACGGAGCAAGGAGAACATAAAAATGAAACTAGCACTGGCAAAAAGGGCTTTCGTGGCCGAAAGAAGTCTACTGGTATCAAATATAGGTCTCAATTTGAAAAAATTATTTTCTGAAAAAGTACGTTTTTTGAAGCACAGCTTTGTATGGCACTGGGACGTGGACTACGAAGGAGCCGTGGCGGCTTGCGTCAGGACGAGCGCGTCATCTACTGGCGCCAATTGTGCGCGCTTTCCATCGATTCTGGTCCTCCTCTTATTACCTTTGCTGGATTGTGTGTTTCCTCTGGAGTTATGTGATGGTGAGTGGTGTGTCGGACACAGAGCTACACGGACATGCCCGAGTACTCGGCGTTGTGGCGATTGCAGCGAGTTAACATCGCTGACCGTTGGGCTAGGAGGGCTTGAATTTTCCTGCAGCGTTGACCGTTGCTACAGGCGAATTTAGCGGGCAAGCAGTGGCTCTCGTCGTGTGCAACTTGATTGAGACATGCAACAGTCAGTCATGGGGCGCTAAATACGCCGAGATGTATTTAACACCTTGTCAACTGCCACCAGTAGCAGGGAAGTATTATCCGACGCCTACCTGGAGTCATGAAGCTATTTGCTTCTTCGGTATTTGTTTGAAATTATGTTTGAAGACTGTTTACTAAGTACTGTACTTGAAGACTGTTAATTCTGACCGGTGTGAGCTGGCCAAGAATCCAGTTTCTGTATGCCTTTAGGTGACCCCTTTGGGGCTGTGTGCCTCAATCTGGAGTTTTCTGAATTCGCCAAGCTAGTGTTTTGTAATGTTCATCTTGTACTTGAAATCATAGTTTGTTATTATTGAGATATTTCTGTTTGTTGTAGACCTCATGGCTTCGTAAATCGTTTGAAATTTACTCCAACAACAAATTTAAGTTTGGCACGGATTGCTTCATCAACTATGTATTGTGCAAACTGGATGATATATACATATTCGCATGTGTGTTGAATTTCTTACTTTCTGAGTCATTAGACTGTTACTTATGTCCTCTGAAGCACCTTTTCATAACTTAATTTTGAGACTCACTCACAACACGTGCTCAAAACATAGACTTCCTTCTTGAACAAAGGCTCCGGACAGTCAGTTTAGTACCTAATGAGCACGAATACATATGGTATAGCGCGCCACATTCACCTCCTTCTTCCAAGAAGTGCATCGTCTCTCACAGATATAGCAAAAAAGCCTTTGGCTTCTCGCAACCTTTCAGAAGTATATTTCATAGGTGTAACAAGTTTTTTGTGAGTAGCCATCATCCGCAGCAAATACAGAAATATTCGTTTTGTAAATAAGAACTGCATTTTTCTGCTGCAATTTCTTCCAGACGCGTTTCGCCTTTTTCTTTAAGTTATCTTCAGTGGAATCTATAATGATACAGTTTTGTTTTTAGTGTGATGTTTGCAGATTATAAAACAGTTCAAGTGTTTTTATATGTAAATACAGTTTTTGGCTGGCATATGCATTTTCTCTCATCTATTCACATGCTGGGAGTCGCACAACCAGTTCACTTACGAAACATAAGCACATCTTCATGTTATGATCTTACTCCTTCACAATTTTGATATTGTCTGAGCTTATTGCTGTTGAACACTTCTAGTCTTCTGTCGTTAGTTGTAGATAATTTACCGAAAAACTGTCATTTAAAGCCGTAACTACTGTGTGTTCACTTTACGATGATGAGCCGAAACATTATAACTTTCTACTCAAAAGCGTGTTGGTCCACCTCTGGAAAACAATTCTACATTGATTCAGCGTACCATAGATTCTACGAGTACTTGATGATTGTCACAGGTTTGTGGCCCCAGATGCCTAGGCACAGACCACACTCTTCCCGTAACTTACGGATGGTTGGTCTGTTGGACGGGGCTGGCGCCCTATATTATCTCTGCTGGGTTTTGCCGGATTCAGATAAGCCGAATCTGTTGGGCAAGACATCAACCTGAGTTGACTATCGTTCTCCTTAAACCAATGCAGCGCGATTATGGCTTTGTCACAGGGACAGGTACCCAGCTAAGTTGCCACCGTTGATGGGGAAGACATCAAGCGTTAAGGGGTTACAGATTGTCCCTAATGATGTTCACTTAATCCACTGCTATTATGGTGCCTTAGATTACTACCGCTAGTCCCATGTAAGCCCAGGGGAATATCCCTCATAACATAATACTGCTTTGCATCAGTCGAGAGGTGCATGTTTCGAGCAGCCATTTGCCTGGTTACGACGTATCTGGACACGATCATAGACTAGATTTAACAATAAACTGGATTCATCCGACTAGGTGGTACGATTCCTTTGATTCGCAGTCCAATTTCGATGATCCCCTGCCTCGGTAATTTTAACGATGTTGTTGGGTCATCATGTGGACACATAGGGGCCTTCTGCTGCGGAACACCACGTTCAGCACTGTGCACTGAGCAGTGCGCTCCAGAACATTTGTGCCTGCGCCCGGACTGTACTCTGCCGTCAGCTGTGGCACAGATCGCCACCTATCCTGCTTTAGAGAGCGGGAAAACCTCAGATCCGAGGTCCAACTTCTTATCGCCTACTCGTGTTTTAAACATTCTTCAACTCCTTTCCATAGACGCTCAAGAAAGTAGCACGCGAACAGCTGACCAGCCGATGTTCGCTCCCAGACACTGAGTCACAACCACACGTATTTTGTCAAAGTCGCTTAAGTCGGCGGATTTCCACATTTGTGCCACTTGTCATCGGTAGAATGATTTCCCATTCGTCTCTGCTCCGCTAATGTGTACGTGATAATCGAACAGGGCGTTCTTTTCTGCTTTGATATTGTATTTGATAATTTTCTTGCTAGAAAACAGAATTGAACAGACGCTAGTTGTTAACATATATTTCTTTAGGTTGGCAACATGTACGTGAACAAATCGAACAGGTACAGAAAAGAAGTGAACACTCAGTAGCTATGAATTTAAACCACAGTTTTCGGTAAAATACTTACAACTAGTGACAGAAGACTAATATTGCACCGGCCGCTGTGGCCGAGCGGTTCTAGGCGCTTCAGTCCGGATCCGCGCTGCTATTGCGGTAGCAGGTTCGAATCCTGCCTCGGCCATGGATGTGTGTAATGCCCTTAGGTTGGTTAGGTTTAAGTAGTTTGTAGCGATGCTCTTGGGAAAAAAAAAAAAAAAAAAAAAAAAAAAAAAAAAAAAAAAGGTATTTTTTTTAATGTCGAAAAAGTGAATATTTTGGTGGGCCACTTGGCAACAGAATCAGGGATTGATTACACCATTATAATAACATACGTTGAGCATCAAATACCTGAAAAAGAGAAACATTTTCATTTTTCTGCATTTTTATATTCGAGATGTAGTTATACCAGGAACAACACTAAGAGGCCAGAAGATTTGTAGACTTTAAAAGAAATGCAACACTGCAAAATTAAAAAACAAAATTGTTTCAGAAGTAATAGGAAAACGATAATGTTCCTTCTGCCTCATGCTGCGTTCGGCCCATCAGCGTGATTGTAATTTCTGGTGACGGATTAACACAAAATAATTATCAATTGAGTAAAAGAGGAGATGGAAATCATCAAGGTCAGTTTACTAAAATAAGCACACTTATCTTTAACACACTTTTTTAATGCTACGTACCTTTTCATATTAAATTACAATAGATGACCATTGTGGCTAAATACTTTATACATAACAGTCAAAATGTCCTCTTGATGCTGTCTGTTCGTAATCAGTTACAAGAAACCACATGTTATCCGATTGGAAAAGTAACAATTAGCATATTCACTCAATATTTTCACATGAAATGTAAAATACCGTTGTGGAACGCCCTTCATGGAATACAAACAGTAAAAGGTGAGGCGCTCAATGCCTCATTTGTCTTGAAACAACAGAATTCTTTTTATATCATTAACCGATACATGTACATAGAGATTTACAGGCACCGCGCAAGAACGGCAAAGATAAAGAATAATAGATGCTGTCGCTGCTATGCGATAGTTCATTTATTTTACTTTACAATTTTTCGAAAACTTTCAGTCATCAGGCGTGTACTATTGAGAGTATGTTAATGTTTGTGAGGCGAAAATTACTATTACAAGTTCTAAGTCTAGGAGACAGATGACCTCAGATGTTAAGTTCCATAGTGCTCAGAGCCATTTGAATTAATAGAGCTTCACAGAAATTGGTGCAAACAATATGAAAACTGTGAAGAAGAGAAAAGTTTGTAACACAAAAACAGTGCGACATCCAGCATGTGACCAAATCAGAGAAAACGCAAATGCCAGCCAATAACGAGAGGAACTTTAAATAAGTGCTTACTTACGTAAGAAACAAGACGTGAACTGTTTTATAGTCTACAAATATGGAATATAAAAACAAAACTGTGTCGTTATAGATTCCACAGAAGATGCCTAAAAGGAAAAGGTGAAACATGTCTAGAAGAAATAAAATAAGCTCCAGCAAGAAAAGGCGGTTTTTTATTTACAGAACCAAATTTCCTAAGTGTGCTTCAGATGAGAGTGGAGATCAACTTTTCAGTATATCGTTAGATTGATGTTAAGTGATGTATAGAGACATTAAGCTAGCTTATTTTTTCACAACTGGCAAACGAAAATTTTTGTGTGTGTATGTGTGTGCATACGCTCGTGCATAAGTGGGCGGGTGGCTGTGGGGGTAAGTCTTTCTCTGATTTATACATAAATGGCCAGAGAGCTTCGTTGTGTCCACTGTACTTGATGAACTTGGTACCATCATATGTTCTCGTGTCGCAGAATTAATAGTGTCTCTGTGATGTACGTTCCTCATCAGTGCGACAGCACGTGGCCCAGTCAGAAGATCTTCCGCGGCCCACACGTGCCGCAGCCTTTTCTGGGCGTGCCTCTCATATCCGTTTCCACCGGAGCTGCCGCTCGTTTCCTGCAGCAATCAGTCCGAATCAATTCCGAACACGGCGCCAGTCTTTCTGAGCCGACACGCCCACCAAAATGGCTCTGTGCAAAATCGAGCGTACGCAGCCACGCTACTGGTAATTGCTTCATTTTTCAGCCAAATTCCACATGATTCAGTAACCGACCACGAATTTCTGAATATAGGAACGAAGAAAATAGCCAGCACGGTCAACGGGCTACGGCCAGTTCCGCGAGATTGGGTTTCCGTGGCATGCGCGTATTTCAGGCGTGAAATGCTGAGTAGCAATCAAAACAGAATCTAATGAACGTGCGGGTAAAACAGTGCTGCACTAGTCCTGTCAGTACAGGCGGCTGCACAGGAATCCTTTTAATAACGTGAGCCAATGCGTATCCCTAAAGAGTGGTCCCAAAAACAAATAGCTACCACGCCGCAACAAATTGCACCCATTTCCGCATTTGTGTCTGACACAACGCATTTCAACGCATTGCAGTGTGTAAGTGAATGAAGTTTCGGACTTGTAGGTGATACTGTTACCCGCGGGTTACGGAACCATTTAGTAAGCAAATATAGCACACTGGTTGTGGGACTATAGATTAAATTTGCAGTAGTACATTCCTTCAAAAGGGGACGGTCAGTAAGGTCACTAACGGCGAATCTTTCCAGATTTTTATCGTAGCTCCCATCGGTCTTTTAGTAGGCTGTGTTTCTGGATTGGATTCGCTCTCATCTACGTTTATGTTCCGAAATCTGTCTTATACTGTGGCAAAGCACATTTCCGGTGTGACTATGATTTTCCCCATCCCTGTTCCACGTGTCAGTGATATTTGGGAAGAACCGCTTTCGGTAAGCCTTGTGAGAACTCTGATTTGCTCATTGTTATCATTTTCAAAGATATATGTAGGAGAAGAAAACGTTTCTTGGAACGTGTGCTGTCAGCAGCAAATCCCTCTGTGACAGTCAACTCCTCTCCTGTATCGTCTACCACGGGAGTCTGCTATACATCTGTGTAATCCTCTTCTGCCTTTTCTTTGGATTTTCTCTGTTCCTTAAATTAATGAGTCTCAGACTGATGACAGAACTAAAATCCTGTCGAACAAGTGTTTTGCTACTCGATTCCTCCGCTGATGAATTACATTACCTTAACATTCTTCCAGTGCATCCGAGTCTGACATGTAAACAGTTTTGGAATTACTACAGTTAAAGTTGATGCGGACTGTTACACCTTGGTGTTTTACGGTTGTTATTGTTTGCAGTGACTTTCTCCTCTCTAATATAATTTAACTATCGTCGGTATTCCGTGGTATTGTATCAGTACTTTACCCGTATGAACGCAGAGTATCAACTTGCAACTTCTACATTTATCGCTGATCCTCTGTAAAACTTCCTAACTTCACTCCAGAGTACTGCCATAGCAGCCATCCAGTATACAACGTGCGGCGAGCAGGATCATGGATTTACGGAAGTTGTTCACTAGACCGTTTACATCTATTGTAAGCAGTAACGGCTTGTGATATGTCCTTGACAAAGTCCCGACATTATCGCGACGTTAGTCGAATTTTCCTCTTTAAGACAGGCGTGTTGAATTCTATATGCAAGAAATTCCTAGATACAGTCACAAATCTGGTCCGACACTAGATAGTCTCGTATCTTTTACATCAAACAACAGTGCAGTGTTGTATCGGAAGCTTTCTTCAAATGAAGGCACTACAGTGCTCTAGGTCTCTGCAGATTCGGCGATGATTTTATAGAGCACATTTTCGCTCTCTGAAAGGTAATATGGTTCAAATGGCTCATAGCACTATGGGACTTAACAACTAAGGTCATCAGTCCCCTAGAGCTAAGAACTACTTAAACCTAACTAACCTAAGGGCATCACACACACATCCATGCTAGAGGCAGGATTCGAACCTGCGACCGTAGCGGTCGCGCGGTTCCAGACTGTAGCGCCTAGAACTGCTGGGCCACTCCGGCCGGCGAAAGGTAATAATGTTCAGTATAAAACATAGTCCAAAATTATACGACGGACTGACGACGGTAACAGACCTTCATTTACATACATCTTTTCACCAGCTTACCGTGAAACATGAATGACCATTGCGTATTTCCAACTGCTTGGTCCCTTCGTTGCTCCGGTGACCTACTATAAACTGAAACTAGGAAGGGAGGAAGTCCTGATGTATAATCTGTTTACAATCTCACACTTGTCTCGTACAACGTCAGAAAGACAAGAAAGTTGTATTAATCCCTTGTCTTCATGTCGGTGTTTATACAAGAAATGTAGTGCATATCTGCAGCCACGCCCTAAAACGAAATCCTCTTGATTTCACCAAGTATTTTACGTTCTGTATTTAGCATTTCGCTGCAGTTCACTTTAGGTTTCAGCCAGCTTTCTATTCTAATATTTCTAACTAGCAAAGATGAAACTTCTTTTCCGTGACTAATGAGACTGACGTTCCTCTGTTTACAGCAAATAATTCATGTTTGATCTTATGGAGCGGTTCATTAGTCCTACAAAAAACACGTGCACGCCATAAGTACTCATACTTTTACCGGCCTCCTTTGTATAGTGCGCACCTGACCTATTGCATGATGACCTACAATTAGGCTTACCACACGTCCGGAATTGGCTGGAGTGTCCTTTTACTACTGTGCGGAGTATTGTTCAGGGTTGCAAAAATATCCTGGGTTTAAGAATTCTGTAATATGCGAGATTTTAAACATTCTGTTACGAAAGAGTCACTCAAAGTCGACCTTGGAGCAAGCGCTGACGTCGATGAAGAGGGTGGCTTCCGCCTTAGTCACTTCGCAACACAATAAGACCAATGTGTTTTTGATGTTCTCGTGTGTGACGTGAATCGACTGCACCCAATTGATCATTTTCTATTCATAATCTGTCTCGTCTTCTAATAATATCCTAAGACAGTGTGTGTTTAAAGTTAACCTACAACACGAATAAAATGTTTTGAATTTTTGTGATGAAAGTAACAGTGAACATGTTTATTGCTCACTGCGTACTGAAAAATTTTCTGTTGCACATAAAGTCATCTGGTCCAACTGAGAGAGGGGCTTTCCTTAATCATTGAGAACATTTTGTGTGCAGCAAGCAGCTGACGTTTAGTACCTACTGTTAACCATCTGTTAAATGTTAATACGACAAAGGCTTTCTTGTCATGACTTTTATGATGTAATTAAAATAAACTTTCTGAAAAGAGTCATGTTTATCGATAGCTACGAGTAAACGAATAAATTTTAGTTTTTTAGTAGAGTGCTGAGACTTTTCAGTAATTCCAAAGCTTTGCGTTTGATTGGACCCAAAAGGAGTATATCCTCGGTTGGATACAAAAGAATGTGGTAACCCTACCCACAGTTCTCCATGTGGTCGAGAAATTCAACTAGAGATCATCACAGATCCGGCCGAGCCACTTTTGCGTGCCTTGTACTCGGCTTCAAACCAGACATCGCTGATCAGCTCTTAATACCAGTTGAGCCAACCGTTTAAGGAAACCGAAGACGTCCTCAGAACCCACATGATCCACATCATTCATGTCGACGTGAAAAACTTCCTTTAACCCATTGCACGCACTGTGTTCGATTGCCTTTCGCAGAGCCTACACGTCTCTGACGGGACCTTTTTTCCCCCATTGGTCTGTTGCCGCCGAAAGTTGAATCTCCCAATGGTCAACATTCCTGCCTTTCGTTCTTATCCGCACTTGTCAAGAAAATGAACTATTTTCCTGAAGACCAAGCACCTCGTGATGGTCCAAATGTGTTACCAACACTGGATAGTGCATCATATGCGTACCTGTTGCTACGATGTTACAACAAAAGTTCACACCGGACTCCGTCAATTTTGTACCACGTAGACTTATGTAATAGCTCGACGAAACCGCACGAATCAAAGCGAATTATGATGTTGTATTAATTGATTAGTCCTTTGACCGCTTTGATATAGTCCCCTGTCTCTTTTGTTCTGGTGTTAGTTTACATTTTCTTGATGTCTATCGCATACGGAAACCTCCGAAGTCAGATGTGCGTTAGCCTAACGATGTATTTATATTCTCCCTTAAGTTCTTCCTATTCGCAATGTAATAATTCATGAATTCTCCAGGAAATTTCCTATAGACTTTTATCTTCTTTTGGCAACGGTTTTCCGTACCTCATTCGCTTGTATTTCCTGTCTAATGATATCTCATCTGTAATTCATCAATGAATTTAGTTTTAGACGTGCTCCAATAGTACCACATCTGCATTGCTTCTAGTTTCTAATTCTAACGACTTTTGTAGTGTACTTTTCTCGTCCAATCAATGCTATACCGCATACATGTGCTCCAGACACACTTTCGTCAACTTCTTCGACTCCGTAATAGCGTATGGCACCTGTTTTCTGATAAACATCTACTTCTGATGTTTTACTTACTTAATCATACAGTACAATATAGCCTTCTGGGTTGCATTCAAAATTTTCAACAGTAATGCTCAGCTTTTAGAGCTTCTTTCTACTATTTTTCAGGACCTTCGTCTCATTTCAGAATGAACTAATCGACGTATTCTGTCGAATTTAGTTAATATATCTTCAGCGTCTTCCTTAATTTCTGGAGCAGAGATATCTCAGTCCGAATTCGAATCAACTGCCATAGCATTTTTATTCCACAACCGAATCCTTTGCTTTTATCATTTGTGCGTTAAACAGTTATCGACAGAAATATCATGTTTCGAGAGATATCCATAGCCTTGTCAGCGAACAAAGCTTGAGAGAAGTGGAAACGACTGTAATTACACTGAAGAAATTAGTATAAGCATGAGTATTCAAATACAGAGAGACGTATACAAACAGGCAGAATACGGCGCTGCGGTCCGCAAGGCTGATATAAGACAAGACATGTCGGGCCCAGTTGCTAGATCGGTTACTGCTACTGCAATGACAGGTTATCAAGATTTAAGTGAGTTTTATTGTGGCGTTATAGTCGTCGCACGAGCGATGGCACACAGCATCTACGAGGTAATAACGAAGAGAGGATTTTCCCATACGACGATTTCACGAGCGTACCTTGAAGACAGGAATCCACTAAAACATCAAATCTGTGACATCGCTGCGGTCGAAAAAATATCCAACAAGAACGGGACCAACGACGACTGAAGAGGGTCGTTCAACGTGACAGAACTGCAACCGTTCCGCATATTGCTGGACCACCAAAAAGTGTCAGCATACTAACCATTCAATGAAACATCACTGATATGGACTTTCTGACCCGAAGGCCCATCGTGTACCCTTGATGACTGAACAAAGTTTTACGACTCGCCTGGGCCTGTCAACACCGACATTGGACTGTTGAAGACTGGAAATATGTTGCCTCATTGAAAAAGTCTCATTTAAAATTGTATCGAGTGGATGGACGTATATGGGTATGGAGACAACCCACGTGGACCCTGCATGTGAGCAGGTCCTGGGGGCTCTGTGATGATGTAGGACTTGTGTAGTTGGAGTGATATGGGACCCCTCGTATGTCTAGATACGACTCTGACAGTTAACAGGTACTTAAGCACCCTGTCTAATCATCTGCGTCAATTCACGTCCATTTGCATTCCGACGGACTTGGGAAATTCCAGCAGGACAATGCGACACCCCAAACGTCCAGAATTGCTACAGAGAGGCTCCAGGACCACCCTTCTAAGTTTAAACGCCTCCGAAGGACACCAAATTCCCCTGAAATGAACATTATTGAGCAAACTACTATTCAAAGAGATTTTCGCCCCGTCGCACTCTTACGGATTTATGGACATCCCTGCAGGATTCATGGTGTCAATTCCTTGAAGCGCTAGACAATAGTCGAGTCTATGCCACGCCGTGTAGCGGCACTTCTGCGTGCTCGAGGGTTCCCTGCACGAAATTCGGAGATGTACCAGTTTCTTTGGATTGTCAGAGTATACATACAGAGACGGAAACAAAAATCTCAGCACCAAACATTAATTAATACAGAATAATGAAATTTCTTTAATACATTTGTCTACGTAACATAGTTAAGTCATTAACATTGCAACGTCACAGGTTAACGGAAGTGCTATCTAAGTTATTGCAAATGTGAAATATTGTTTCATTAATGACTGGTGTAACAGCAAGAATGTTGAATGCAACATACAAAAGTGTTTGCATTGTGCTGTAGAGATGACGGATGTCAGTTTGAGAGATGGAGTGCCAAGCCTGTTGCAATTGGTCGGTCAATACAAGGTTGGTTAGTGCTGTTTGTGGATGATGCTGGACTCGTCGGCCGATAATGTCCCATATGTGCTGGTCTGCAGACAAATCTGGCGATCGATAAAGTCAAGGTAACACGTCGAAATTCGGTAGAGCACGTTGGGTTACAAAATAGTATGTGAGCGAGCGTTATCCTGCTGGAAAACACTCTCTGGAATGTTGTTCATGAATGGCAGCTCAACAGGTTTAATCATCAGATCAACCCATAAAAAAATTACAGTGAGGTTGCATAAGATAACCGCGAGAGTTCGCCTACTGTCAAACAAATTTGCACCAAAGACCATAATTACAGGTGTATGTCCAGTGTCTCAAGCACTTAGACAGGCTCGTTGCAGGCCCTCAACTCACCTCGTTCTAACGAACACACGGCCGTCCCTGGCAGCGGGGCAGACCCAGCTTGCATGAAAAACCACAGCAGACCTCCATCCTGCCCTCCAGTGAGCTCTCGCCTGACACGATTGAAGTCACAAATGACGATGGTTTGGGATTAGTGGAGTGAACGTTATAGGGCATCTGGTTCGCAGCTGTCCATGAAGTAACCGAACTATTCGTTCAGTCACTGTGATACAAACGGCTGCACATGTTTCTGCTACAGATTCAGTAAGAAATTGCTAGAACCATACACTGAAAATGATCGTCTTTCATCATCACATTATGTGTACATCGTCAGGCTTACACATCTCTCAGTTTGCAGGTTTTAGGATGTGATAGATACCTAAATAACGTAAACTAACAAAAGAACAAAAATGACGAAGAACTATATCAAAACGGTGTAAGGACTAATGATTTAATTCTAATAATTGTAACCCTCACTACATATGTTTTTTTCTAAGAATGGATAAATTTACATTAGGCAACAAATATTACGTTAGAAATCGTAAAGCTATAGGCACTGTGCACATTGGAATAGTGTATATTAAGCACGAACGCAACACACTATTATCGCAAGCCTTGAACCTTTCTCTGCAATACATTCGAAAAGAAGGCAGGAATTTATAAAGTACCTGAAGGTATTCCTGTGCTCCCTCCCTCCGTCTTTCCGCCATAGCGTTTATCTTATTCTACGGCGGTGCGCTTTTTTCCATGTTTTGACACTCGCGATAGTGCCACGTGTCCTTCCGGACTCCAGTGTTCTCACGACCGTACATTCCCGTGGCTACCGCTGCCGGCAATGGTGAAGGATGGCTCTATTCCTGCCAAGTCTTCCTGCAATATCGCAGAAAGAACATCCAGCTTCTCGTAGCCCTATTGTAGAAAGCCGTTCGAACTCAGTGACGTGTTGATAATGATGTCTTTGTTGCCTTAAAGTCATTCTCAGCTAACATTGACACGCTATGTATGGTGTAGAAGGTAGCTAACGCTCACGACAGTTACGGCGTGTATTTGAAGCAAATCTGATCTGTATCCCCATAGTGGCCCTACCAACGCCATTCTTATGCGACTGGTGGAAAATGTGAATAGACATCATCTTTATGACGTTGAACAACGCCAAACAACTTTCGTTCATGTTGCACAACCCCTTCTTGGCGTGGTGTTTTCTTTTCCTGTCAGCGTATACAAGAAATTTTCAGTGAATTACAGAACTGACTGTTGTTCACCGTATTGAATAACAATAAACAAATTTTCAAACGTGTGTGAAATCTTATGGGACTTAACTGCTAAGGTCATTAGACCCTAAGCTTACACACTACTTAACTTACATTATCCTAAGGGAAAAAACACACCCATGCCCGAGGGAGGACTCGAATCTCCGCCGGGACCAGCCGCACAGTTCATGACTGCAGCACCTTAAACCGCTCGGCTAATCCCTAACAAAAAACCCGAAGAAGTTTAAATATTATTTAAAAGTCAGTGAACGGACCAATGCCTTCTACACTACTAATTGCTCATACGGACACCAAAATTAACGGCTATAAAAGCAAGACGTAAACCGAATTAACTTTTCCATAATACTTTTATTTGATGAAGGTAGTACTGCACTCTCAAATTCCGATCAACGCCCGAAGGATCCATTTGTATAAAGATACTGCAGTGAGGATAGTAAAAATCAACGAAAGTAGCTTAACACCTCTCAAAACAAACAGGTACCAGTTAGTTTCTAAACAGATTATGCGAAACAACTTGCTCCCGTTTTGGTAGAGGCAGTTAACGTGTTCAACGCACCTGGAAGAGTGGGCACATCATTTTACGTATTGAATATGGGTCGTTCCACCCAACACATGTGACGGATTGCTGTTCCATTATGGCAATTTTACATCTACATCTAATTCTACACTCCTGGAAATGGAAAAAAGAACACATTGACACCGGTCTGTCAGACCCACCATACTTGCTCCGGACACTGCGAGAGGGCTGTACAACCAATGATCACACGCACGGCACAGCGGACACACCAGGAACGGCGGTGTTGGCCGTCGAATGGCGCTAGCTGCGCAGCATTTGTGTACCGCCGCCGTCAGTGTCAGCCAGTTTGCCGTGGCATACGGAGCTCCATCGCAGTCTTTAACACTGGTAGCATGCCGCGACAGCGTGGACGTGACCCGTATGTGCAGTTGACGGACTTTGAGCGAGGGCATATAGTGGGCATGCGGGAGGCCGGGTGGACGTACCGCCGAATTGCTCAACAGGTGGGGCGTGAGGTCTCCACAGTACATCGATGTTGTCGCCAGTGGTCGGCGGTAGGTGCACGTGCCCGTCGACCTGGGACCGTACCGCAGCGACGCACGGATGCACGCCAAGACCGTAGGATCCAACGCAGTGCCGTAGGGGACCGCACCGCCATTTCCCAGCAAATTAGGGACACTGTTGCTCCTGTGGTATCAGCGAGGACCATTCGCAACCGTCTCCATGAAGCTGGGCTACGGTCCCGCACACCGTTAGGCCGTCTTCCGCTCACGCCCCAACATCGTGCAGCCCCCCTCCAGTGGTGTCGCGTCAGGCGTGAATGGAGGGACGAATGGAGACGTGTCGCCTTCAGCGATGAGAGTCGCTTCTGCCTTGGTGCCAATGATGGTCGTATGCGTGTTTGGTGCCGTGCAGGTGAGCGCCACAATCAGGACTGCATACGACCGAGGCACACAGGGCCAACACCCGGCATCATGGTGTGGGGAGCGATCTCCTACTCTGGCCGTACACCTCTGGTGATCGTCGAGGGGACACTGAATAGTGCACGGTACATCCAAACCGTCATCGAACCCATCGTTCTACCATTCCTAGACCGGCAAGGGAACTTGCTGTTCCAACAGGACAATATACGTCCGCATGTATCCCGTGCCACCCAACGTGCTCTAGAAGGTGTAAGTCAACTACCCTGGCCAGCAAGATCTCCGGACGTGTCCCCCATTGAGCATGTTTGGGAGTGGATGAAGCGTCGTCTCACGCGGTCTGCACGTCCAGCACGAACGCTGGTCCAACTGAGGCGCCAGGTGGAAATGGCATGGCAAGCCGTTCCACAGGACTACATCCAGCATCTCTACGATCGTCTCCATGGGAGAATAGCAGCCTGCATTGCTGCGAAAGATGGATATACACTGTACTAGAGCCGACATTGTGCATGCTCTGTTGCCTGTGTCTATGTGCCTGTGGTTCTGTCAGTGTGATCATGTGATGTATCTGACCCCAGAATGTGTCAATAAAGTTTCCCCTTCCTGGGACAATGAATTCACGGTGTTCTTATTTCAATTTCCAGGAGTGTAAATCTACATGATTACTCTGCAATTCACATTTAAGTGCTTGGCAGAGGGTTCATCGAACCACAATCATACTATCTCCCTACCATTACTCTCTCCCCCATTACGTGATAATACAAAACGAACTGCCCTTTTTTGCACCCTTTTGATGTCCTCCGTCAACCCCACCTGGTAAGGAACTCACTCACAGCGCGCAGCAATATTCTAACAGAGGACGAACTAGTGTAGTGTAAGCTGTCTCTTTAGCGGACTTGTTGTATCTTCTAAGTGTCCTGCCAATGAAACGCAACCTTTGGCTCGCCTTCCCCAGAATACTATCCATCTGGTCTTTCCAACTGAAGTTGTTCGTAATTTTTACACCCAGGTACTTAGTTGAATTGACAGCCTTGAGAATTGTACTATTTATCGAGTAATCGAATTCCAACGGATTTATTTTGGAACTCATGTGGATCACATCACACTCTTCGTTATTTAGCGTCAACTGCCACCTGCCACACCATACAGCAATCTTTTCTAAATCGCTTTGCAACTGATAGTGGTCTTCGGATGACCTTACTAGAATTCAAGAACGGCGTTTTGGTCATCTCTACGATTAAATTAGATCTCCGCAAGTGGCGGGTCATTACTTTTCGATATAAATACTGTAGTGTCTAAGAAGCCTGAATACTCGGTTCGCTAAACAAACAACCAAACAAGTAGTATTGGTTCAAATGGCTCTGAGCATTATGGGACTTAACATCTATGGTCATCAGTCCCCTAGAACTTAGAATTACCTAAACCTAACTAACCTAAGGACATCACACAACACCCAGTCTTCACGAGGCAAAACAACTAGTATTAATGAGTTCTGTAACAGTAAGATAATTACAATACTTAACTCTGGAAATTACATAGATGTGCCGCAAGCAAAGGGGACACACAGCCTTCTTTAGTATACACAACCCCAAGACTCTACAACAAAGAGAGTACAAGCGAAATAAGTTACGTTGAAGGTTCTCTTGAAGTCGCCAGTCTTGAAGCTGCTATTGAATTGGACGATCACCATTCTGTCTAGGCGCTTATGTCTTCTTCACACAGGGGCCACTGCTGTCACGTTGTAGTCCTGCAGGGAGATCCGGTCAGATTTGCTTATCTCTTCTCAAAGGCGACTCTTCTCTTTCGTTCCCGACTGGCGTGCCGGCGCTTGACTTTACACCTTAATATTCATCCTTCCCCCCCCCCCCCCCCCAGTCCAAAGCGACCGACAGTCGTCGTACAAGAAGCACGACAACGGGAGGGGAGGCAGGAGCGTGGGACACTGTAAGTGACCGGAAGCTGTGGCTGCAAGGGGCGTCAGTCTTCCGACCGTACCCCACCATCCGGCCTTCGCTCTGGCGCTTCCGTAGTGTAGCGGTAGCGTTACCATCTACCGCGCAGGTGGCCCGGGTTCTATTCCCGGCAGAGGTCTGGATGTTGAATGTCCATCATTTTCGTCGTCACTGACTCGCAAATCGCCGATGTGGCGTCACCTAAAAAGCACTCGCAATACGGTGGCAGAACTCATCCGCATGGGTCCTCCGGCCAACAATGCCATACGATAAATTCCATTTTCCATTTTGTGGTGAATACGTCCCACGGAAATCGCTCTGACGGGTATTCGTCCACATCGTGAGACCCATAAGATGTAGAAGGCGTCGGCTGCTGCGGCGTGGGTGGGTCCAGCTCCATCAGTAGGACGAGAGGAGGCTGAGAAGGCGAAGGCTCCGTCCTCATGGAATGGTCCCTCGATGTCATGATGACACCCTCTGGCGGCTGCTGTGGCAGCGCTGTCCTCGGGATCCGTGAATTTGGGGTAAGAGATACAGAAGGGTCACAGTGCACATGATAGTGGCGAATTTGATTGGGATGTGGGCCCTGCAACCCGTCTGGGCCTGAAGTGAAATGCCAGCGATAAGTCGACGAAGGACTCGCCTCGCGGGCACCGTCTGCTGACGCTAAAAACACTGAAAAGGACAATATCATGTGGCGCCAAGTGATACTTGCGGCCTTTTTGTGGAGCCGGATGCTGAGGAGAGTGGAACAGCGTCCGATGGTGGTGCCCGTGAAGCAGTTCCGCCGCAGATGGTCCATCTCATGGATGTCAACGATAAGAGGCGAGAAACAGTTGCAAAGCTTGATCTCTGATGTGTGCCGTGCGACGTTTGGCCACATGCTGCTTGAAGGTTCTGACAAAAAGTTCCGTTTCGCCATTTGACTGTGGATGTTGCCGGCCGGTATGGTCTTGCGGTTCAATGACTTGATTACCCCTGTATCGCCGGCCAAGGTGGCCGAGCGGTTCTAGGCGATACAGTCTCGAACCGCGTGACCGCTACGGTCGCAGGTTCGAATCATGCCTTGGGCATGGATGTGTGCGATGTCCTTAGGTTAGTTATGTTTAAGTAGTTCTAAGTTCTAGGGGACTGATGACCACATATGTCAAGTTCCATAGTGCTCAGAGCCATTTGAACCATTTTTGAACTGTGGATGGAACGGTGCACTAGTTAGATGAGGTATGCCATTGCGTTCACAGACTGTTTCAAATTCATGTGACGTGAACTGAGGGCAGTTGTCCGATACCACCACTTCAGGACAACGCCTGAACTGTGCTGTATGACGTTGTCGAGTTCATTGCCACAGCAAAAGGAAACTTGCTATATGAGTCTACCACAACCAACCAAAGAGTGTGCCAAAAAGTTCCCCCAAAGTCTATGTACACACTTTGCATGGTGACTGCGACTAAGGCCAAGCAGAGATTTTTTGTGGCGGAGCGGACTGATTTTCCTTACATGCGTGAGACCGTGACGTCATCTGTTCTGTTTCAGTGTCAATAGCCTGCCAAGTACAGCGTCGACGCGCTAACTGCTTTGTACGAACAATCCCCCAGTGTCCTTGGCGAAGTAACTGCAACACATATTTTTGCAAAGCTTTGGGGATCAACACGCGTGGCTGCCCATTTTAACTAGAGTCACACCTTGCTTTATAGCGAGGCTATGCCGAAGTGCAAAGCATGGGCGCACTACAGCGTTCTATATGCTATGGAATGAGCGAGGCCAAGATGTGCGAATGTATTTTAGCAAAATGTTCAAATCGGAATTAGCTTTCGTGGCCTGCGCAATTTTCTTGCAGTTGAAAGTAAAGGACTGAAGCAATTCACTGTCCTCAACGTCGATGTGACAACAACATGCAGCTGATGCGTTAAAGACTGTGTCAGGGCCAATGGGAAAACTTGAAATTGCGTCCGCATTACCATTATGAGCTGTCGGACGATACATAGTCTCGTACCAATATTGAGACAATAACAAAGCATATCTTTGTAATTTTTTGACAGTTCGTACAGAAACGGCTTCATCGGATGAAAGGAGGATTGCAGTGGCTTGTGATCCGTTACTAAGTAGAATTTTCTGCCATACCAATAGTGGTGGAATTTGATGACACCATACACAACAGCCAATGCCTCTTTCTCTATTCTTGAATAGTTACCACGGCTTTTGGGCTTTTGACAACACTTTTGATGCGAAATCAGTATTCCTGTGATTATCAGCAAATTTGTGCAAAAGCACTGCACCGATTCCGTACAAAAAAGCGTGAACTTGCAACAAAACTGGTTTGTCCGGATCAAAATGAACCAAGCATCGATCACTGTGCAATGCATCTTTAAGTTTTCGAAAAGCTGTCCAAACAAAGTGGACATTTTTGCAACGCAAGCGATACAATGGAGCTGAGATTTGTGCAGTATTCTGTATGAACCGAATATAATAGTTGATTTTCCCAAAGACTGACTGCAATTCTGTGATAACTGCCAGGAACATACAAGTCCCAAATGACTAACAAATCTGACTGAAGAAGATGTACACCTTGACTGTTTATGACATGACCAAGATGTTGCAACTCAGGTTTAAAAAAATCTCTCTTGTCCAGTCTACGCACGCAAATTTGCCATGAGTTCTTCAGGTGTACGACCTGCTACAACAATATTGTTCAAATAGTTTTAACAGTTTGGTACTTGACGCAGTCAATTGTTCCAAATACCGTGCGGAGGCACTGCCAAAAAGCAAATGCAAATATTTAAACAAGCTCAGATGACTGTTCACAACACACACGGTTTGAGATTCTTCATCTAGTGGTACTTGAAGATACGCATCGCACAAATCAATTTGTGAAAATTAGCGACCAGCGATTAATCTGTCCATGAGATCCTATGGGCGTGGCAGTAGATAAATATGAGCCACCGTTTGTTTATTGACTGTAAACTTAATGTCAACACTGAAGTGAATGCGACCAGAAGGTTTGTTAAGCAAAACCAGTGGATTTTTCTACTGCCTAACATGTATGGGCGTAATAGCTGTGCTATCCTGCAATTCTTGAAGTTCAGCAGCTACATTGTCCCTTATTGCAATGGGAACAGTGCTGGCTAGGAAAAATTTCGGCTGAGAATTGTCTTTCATAGTAATATGTCGCACAAAATTTTTAGCCTTGCCTAAGCCTGTCAGCGAGATAGCCACACTGTGGCATGGAATGCAGTCACTGACAACACGTTAACCTGAATTTGAAGAGCAAACAAATCAATCGAATCAAGGCCAAATACTCACAATCGCGTGATTTTAGCTCAGTGAAACTCACATTTCCCTTATGCGAGCGATACATGGCTAGCAAAGTACGTTTTCCGAGAACGGGAATGTCTTGTCCATTATAAGTCGTCAGATGCGTGCTACTTTTAGTCAGGCGTGGGGAGCTTAAAATTTCATATGTGTTACGATTCAGCAGTGTAACAGAAGCACTCGTGCCCAACTGAAATTTCACACATTTTCCACTAAGATACAACAAAACTAAATGTTTATTGGACAGGTGTAGCACTTAAGAGACTGTTCGCTAATTCCTACTGCAGGCTTTGAATACACACATTGATTACTTCGCGCAGGCGCACTGTTGCCGCCTACTGGGCTGGTCCTGAGCACGGGACGACTCAACGCGACAAATTGGTGGCTGCTCAAATTTATCGGCCACCATGGCACCTGAATCATATTGATCTACAATTTGCACTACGTGGTAAAATGATGGATCTGACTGTTTCAAAATCTGTTCTCTAAGTTACATTGTACAGTCGCATCACGCAACATATCATCTGAATATAAAGCTCCACAAGTACATTTGGATTTACATTTCATCGTCATACCCTGCAAATCTGTCACCCATCTGAGCAATGATGTGAGCTTCATACTGTTGCAACCACTCGAGCCTTTCCTCTTCTTTTTCGTTAAACTAGCGGAAAGACGGTATGGCACTTGGAGCAACAGTTGTTACCTGTGGCTCAGCATTAGGTGTTTGGTTCGCCAATAATTGCTGTACCGTATTGAGAAGGGAGGCAGTCTGTGTCTGAAACTGAAACATCTATGTTAAATGTGTTGCGTCTTTCGCTTGCAGCTGAGTCACCCCAGCATGGGGTGGGAGAGGTGGATTGGTCATTTTGGAAGAGGCAAATGTAATAAACAGAAAACGCGAACAAGAAAAGTAAGCACAGAAGCAAAGAAAATTTCTGCAACTCTCACTTGAAAACACTGAGTAGAAAAAGCGCTTTAAGAAACACTGTTAAAACAAGTAAACACACCTCTACGAAGAAAAGACAAGGCGCCAGCAAAACAGAAAAGCTCATGACAAGACAAAATTCTGCAGCCAGGCTATGGGTTGTCGCTGTAGTATTCGTTCACCACCTTGTCGCCAATTATGTTGTTTCTAGGAAGCCTGCGTACACGGTTCACTAGATAAACAGTCAAAAAAGTCGTATTAATGAGTTTCATTACAATAACATAATTACAATGCTTAACTTAAGCAATTACACAGATGTGTTGCATGCAAAGGGCGACATGCTAATTAATCTTCTTCAGTACAGGCTACGCTACATTGAGAGTGACTAGAGTCGACGGTGCTACTGAAGTCACCACTCTTGAAGCTGCTGTTCAACTGGGCCGTTACCAGTCGGTCGCGGCGCTTATGACCTCTTCACATACGGGCCGCTGCTGTTGTGTTGTCGTCTTGGAGGGAGGTCTGCTCAGCGAGTGATCGGCTGGTCTCTTCTAACAGTCGTTTCTTCTCTTTTGTTCCGGACTGGCATGCCGGCGCTTGACTTTAACTCCTAACAAAAACGCGAAGGATGTAAATAGCAGCTCACAAATGGATGCCTTCCAAATAAATCTTGAATTCTGCGAGGCACGTGTAAAGTCACGCACTGTTTACACTGCTGGGTGGACTTCCCGACCGTGGCGTAGCCGACAGTATTGACGGTGCCACCGGTACCGTACTCAGTTGTTATTTAACTAGGCTTGACTCTCTCCGCTCCGGTGCCAGGCGCAAGAGTATTTTGGGAAGTCTTTTTCGTTTATGAGCGGTTATACCAAGCTACTGCGCTTCGAAGAAACTTTAGCTTGGTTTTAAATTGCAGTTGGGTTTTATTTTGCTTATGCCAACAAATCCTTAGTCATTCAAATGTCTATGCATCTCTTTATATCTTCGCAATGGAGAGAATACGTCATGTGTGTGTTTTGCAATAACTCATAGTAGTTGTGTATAGAAGAGATCCTGCGCTCAGCGAAAATGATAGGCGCCTTAGAGTAAATGAGATTCGGAGGCGGTGGTCCTCTGATTTGCTTAGTATAAGGACACCACGAAATGGGTGGTGATAGATGACTTCCTCTCTAGACCCTAATAAAATACCTCTCACAGCTAATAGCCTCATAGCGAGTAACAGTGCCATTTGAACGGACTTAACAATTACATAAAATTTAGGAAGACATGCATACCATCCGTGTTTGTTGCAAGCACTGGAAATCATGTCCAACATAAAACAGGAACGAATTTCCAAAGGACAATATGCACATGGTCATGGTATTCTTTCAATGTCAGACCGTAATAAACATTCGAGCTTTCGGAGATAGTCTCCATCTCCTTCGCCCTGGAACTACTGGTTATCGTAATTGCCGCTGTGATGGTCTTAATGTCGGTCCATGATTGGTCGACTCACGTAATCGTCCCATCATTTGAAGTTATGAAGACGATGGAAGATATCGTCCAATGAACGATTTGTTATGTTATTTTAAGAGAAAAATGAAGCGAGAGTATTTTATATACGTAGTAGATGGATTAAAAATTCTCGTCTGACCACTTCGAGAAAGGGCTCGTCAAAGTTGGACCCTCAAGGGAAACAGACAAGAATCAAACAGGTACAGCGCGCAATGTCGTGGAATGATTCACTCAGGAAGTACACCTGAGAGAGGTCGAAAGTGCGAAACACTTCTATGGTTCTGGTGTGCGTCACATAGAGTCTTACTGTTGAAGCTGCAGGGAGCGCGGTGTTACAAACGCACACTGGACCGTGCGGTACTTATTGTAATGCACACGGAAGAGTGTGGTAATGCACATGGAATTTTATTGAGTCAATAAGCTGAAAATCTTTCATACGCCCTTCTAATGCCCTTTTGTCTTTCTAGATTTTCCGCTTTTGCTATTACAACTTTGGTCCTCTCGTTATTGCATACGTATGGTTTCTATTTCCCTTTGAATGTCATTAACAGCAAACTGAACATGACACAGCGTTCTATTTCATATCAGAGCTAAATCTACTATATTGCAACAGTTGGGGAAAGTGTTGTGCTATGGAACATTTTTCATACTTTCGTCTCTGGCTAGCTCGGTAACAACAGTGTTTTTAAACGATAACTTGCAGTATATGCTACAGTCTTCCTCTGAAATTAAAAAAGAATGATCCCCAAAAGTTAGGCTTTTAAAAAATGTGGAAACATTACCAAGGTACAACATGGTCCTGTGCCTATGAACTGATATTCTACTGAAGTTTAAAAATATTATAATAACAAAAATATTGTCAGTACTCTCTATCTGTTACATTATTACTCTACTACACGCCGAAAAGGAGGAGGTGAAATCAAATTAAGTAGTAACACAATGAAACATGCGTTGCAAGCTATATAAATTGTGAAAGAGAAGCTGTTGTAAACTAAAATAAATTCCTTATTCGAGAGATGTAAAATATTTTAAACATGAAAGAAACTCGGTTCAGTTTAATATTGTATGTTTGGAAGTAGAAAACCAACTTCCGTTTCAGAGTATACATTTGTAGAAGTCAAAATAATTACATAATCTTCCTAAAATACAGTCCCTATGCAACAAAAAGGATAGCAATTTCCGAAAACTTCTTAAGGCAGTCCCTAGTGCTCATTCCTTCATAAAACACTAAAATCTGCCACTTAACTGAACGCCAATCAGGCAATGAAATGTATTACTATCATCGCTATCCTCAAGCTCCCTGATCTGTTTAGACACTGGGCTCATTTGACTCGGAGAAGCTGCGAAAAATGTAAGCTTCGCTAGAAATGGTTTCGAACCATTCTGTATCTCAGTACATTACCAGTAAGGTGATCTCGTCATCAGGAGGTTAAGAATAGGTTCCAAGCTCTGTTGCCATGCATGCCTACACAGAATGGCAGTGCAGCGGGCGCCTCATTGTCGTAGAACGATGTGGGCTTCCACACGACAGCAGCCTTGGCAGTTCCAGTTAAGGAGCCCTTGAGACGTCAAGCGGCCCCGAGAACATCTGAAAGCGATCCGCGTCCCCTCCGCCTTAAGAGAATTTGTCGCGGAGCACCACTCGCATAAATTATTTGCTTCCAAGCCGCGGTCGTAGAACAGACGTCGGTAAAGCGCAGTCAGATACACGAAAAATTTAAGCCAGTCATACAAGCCGCCTGTTGACCTATAATCGCCGGTTTCCTTCTGTAATTTTTTTCTAATATAGAAATTCTGACTCACACGATGAGACCTGCCATAAGAATTGCAGAATAAACACGGTAGTTTACTTTCACATGAAACTGATGAGATTGTTTAGGCATTTTTCTGAAATGTAACATCGTACCAAAGAGAAACCTGGATGATAATCACATAAGACTTGAAGACAAAATAAGTTATCAAAGACTTCTGAATGTTGAATGGATAGGTACATTTACTAATGAAGTGGTACTGAATCGAACTGGAGAAAAAAATTTATGTCACCACTAGATCAAACCAAGGGATCAGTTGACAGACATAGCCCGAGGTAGAGAGAACTGTCGTTTTGATAATGATAGAGGAACTGCGGTTGGAAATTTTTGGGACAGAACTGACAAGCGTGGAAGTCTCCATCAAGCCAGTCTTCGGACGTACTGAATGCATTTTCGCTCTGCAGCTGACCGAGTTCAAAATGGAGTCAAATTTTGTCTAAAGCTCTGAAGCGTCTTGCTGATAGGCAGCAGATGGAAATTGCAATTTCCCAGATACTCAGTGTTTTAATGACGCAAGTGGATGACCACTATTTTGGCTTGCGAATCTGTGAAGCCTGTAGTTCAGCACCCTGGGCAGTGTAGCAGTGGAGTGGTGTGTGAATGCCTTGCGGGCGTCCGACGTACCAACATGAAAACGCAGCAATGCTGGTCCGTGAATTCATTATTCAGTAAGCGCCAAGAGCCGTGATTATGCTCAGACAACTGAAAGCCCCAGGAAGAAAATTGTAAGTGGCCCTTAAAAGGTTGCAGTCGTCACCAGAGTAGTCCTAAGGAACACTGATACGAGCAGCGGGAGACGAACTGTTTAACCGTAATACAAAGGCTATGAGGTTGCACCGGATGAAGAGCGCTGAAGAGGGACGAATTACGCTGTGGTCCCAGCGTGGACGACGTATCACAACAGCATTAGTGTATGCTCACACGAGCAGAATTAGGTAGCAATGGATTTTCCTATGCCATTGATGGTGGCTGAGTGATTGTCCTGCCTCTTCCCCACGGTAGGGAGCCGGGTGAGGCTGAAGAAGGCTCCAAGTATTTTACCTACTGCAAAGCAGTCACTCTACATAACTGGACTTGCGCTAGCATCAGGGCCAGAACTAGGAACGGTAGGGCCTGGACACGGTGACTTGTTGATACATCTAGACTCATATACACGTACACCGCCGTAGGTTCCCCCAAAGGACTGTTGGCTGGGAGAGCGTGTTCCCTTTGACTAAACATGACGAGTATTCATCATATTGCCTTAGTTGTGTTTCTTTTGGTACAGCATTGGTTTAGACCACGTAAGCCACAAAAATCCTTGGCTCTGTCACGGAGCGACTAGGTCACCCAGGCCACAGTAGCTCTAGCCTTCTGCTGCAACAGTGCCTCTGTTGCCTCTGCTATGTTGGCAACTGGCATTTCAGCGTCTGGCTGGCTCCTGTCTGACCTGCTTCCATGGCCTCTTCCATTTGTTGCTGGAGCGATGTTTATTCAGCCTTGCCAGAATATAGTGGTGACGCAACACACATAAGCCCTCTTTGGTACATTCAGCCATCAGGTATCAGCTCATGCTAATTCCGTAGAGATTCAACTTACATACTACAAATTGATAATTGTTTGTGGAACATTCAGATTTTTCATTACATTAGCCAACTTAAACCTTAAGTTTTATTGGCTGCGTGCTTAACCCAAGTAGCACTCCCATGACCGGCTTTTGTCCTTTTATACATGACTACTGAATTACGACTTACAAACTACTAAAGTAATATTCCCACAGCCTTTACTCTCAACAACTCACTCTGTAATAACTACTTAACAATAAATAGATTTACTCAATAAATGTCTTACGATTATCACGTAGCGTCTATAACAAACTTTCACTTTTATATTCCTTATTAGCTACAACTAATCCAGTTCATCTCAACTATCTGTTACCCTAATTTCCCATCTGTAAACATAAGTCGTTTGACCCGTCATTCAATAAATTAAAAAAAATTTAATTGGTAAAGTCTTTTCCTCTTAACTAATTTCCTTAACAAATCGTCTTTCCACAGCACTTGGTCCCATTCAATTGATCTCATATGTTCAGCAGATGTTTTGTTTTATCTGGTGACACATCATTCGAAACTTCGTCTACATGATTGACATTTCGCATATATATCTCCAGAGTCCACACTCCTAAGATTATGCTCACACACCAACTGCATACGCTACTACTAAAGACGATATGTTGACCGGTAGTTTCCCTTGTTTTACTCACTGTAATGCTAGTCACAGACTTAAGTGTTCTTGAAATGTCAGGTTTCCTTACAAACACAGTCTTGGTGATTGGTACCGTAGTTCAATTTGTTTCTCCTTCACGACAGAAGAACCTGACGACAGTTTCCCATAGCTAGAACAACATTGCCCGAAATTCCGCCGTGTGCTACCAAAGGTTAATGTTTGCGAGACTCTCACCATCACCTCCATTGCGTATTACACTGCAAGTGTCGTCACTTTTGTGAAACCCATGATCTTAAGCCTCACACTTATCGAACTATGTCTACCTCATCACTAGTACCTCAAGCAATTTTCCACTGCTTCTACTCCCTCCCACGAGACGATGGCACCACAGGTGACAATGAATCTGAATCCTTCGGAAATAAATGCAGCTGTACCACTTCATTACTAAAAACATCTGCAACACAGTTAGCATTGCATCCCCCTCCGTACCTGGAAAAAAATGCCATCTGCAGTTTTTCTCTACGTGAAGCAAAAATCATCGGCACATGCACTTCCCTGTAAATCTGACCCCGTCTCCACGGACTCTAAACAACAAGCGTTATCACTCATTGGCCTAGATGCTACTGTAACTAAATCATTATCTCCCTTGTTGCTACTCACACTCTCTTTTCTTTCTGACTCTTCTCCGAATCGTCTGGAGCAACTCAATTGCGCTTATCTCTCCTCTCCAATATCTATTTTCTGCGGTGTATCTTGTGGGTCTGTAAACATAGCAGCTATTTTCTGCTCACATCTCAGCTATCCAGGCTGCTAAAATTTTCACGTTTCCCCTAGGTACCCCCTGTATTATCGAAAATGACTTGATTACCCCTCTATCGCCGACCAGGGTGGCCGAGCGGTTCTAGGCGCCACAGTCTGGAACCGCGCGACCGCTACGATCACAGCTTCGAATCCTGCCTCGGGCATGGATGTGTGTGATGTCCTAAGGTTAGTTAGGTTTAAGTAGTTCTACGTTCTTGGGGACTGATGACCTCAGAAATTAAATCCCATAGTGCTCGGAGCCATTTGAACCAACCCGTCTATCAAAAACACAAAACACAAGCGTAATAATGTCTTAATAGTTGTCGACAAAAATCAGCATCACCTCCTGAAATGCTATATATCGTTAAAACCTTTTACGTTTCTTATAAATGAGCTACACCCCTTGCTCGTGATGATACGTATTGCCCATACCAACCAAGAGAAAACTAGCACCCACATTTACAAATCATTAGAACACTCCCTGAGTTTACTTGCCACACTTCAAAATGAAAATAGAATGAAAAACCTTGCAGAAGATACACTGTCTCGACATGATACTCTTAGGAAAAGAAAAAAATAGGACATAGTACTTCCTGCAGTTTAGTGTTGTACGTTACGGCTGGAGAAGTGGTCCTGAATCCAGCTGCAGACCTCAGCCCTGCATTTGATGTCATGTTTGAAGTCAGGGAATAGATGGCCATAATGGTGGTTTGTTCAAAAAAGCAATAGCTCTGAACACTATGGGAATTAACATCTGAGGTCACCAGTCCCCTAGAACTTAGAACTACTTAAACCTTACTAACCTAAGGACATCAGACACATCCATGCCTGAGGCAGGATTCGAATCTGCGACCGTAGCAGTCACGCGGTTCCGGACAGAAGAACCTAGAACCGCTCGGCCAGCGCTGGTGGTTGGTGGAACAGAGATGTATGTGTCAGGAAGCCAGTGGTACATGGCGCTGGGCAGGGTAACAATGGATCAATAAGTGTATAACAGGTATCGACTAAAACCTTTTTAAAATTTTATATTTTAGTTATAGGTTTTTTGATTCATTTGATGCGGCCCGTCAAGAATTCTGCGCCAACGCCTTCATCTCAGCTAGCACTTGAACCAAACGTATTCAGTTTTATGCCGGATGCATTTCTACCTCTGTCTTCCCCAACAGCATTTACCCTCTAGATCTCCGTCTGGTACCACGAAGGATACTCCATGATGTCTTAACACATAGTCAATTATCCGGTCTCTTCTGCATGTCAGTCTGTTCCATAACTTCCTTTCTTCACCGATTCTGCCGAAAACCCGAAAACCTCCTAATTTCTTAACTTCTCAGTCCACTTGATATTCAAAATTCGATTTTATTCAGCTTCGATTTCTCCAGTATCTGTGATTCACTACCATAAATCGCCATGTTCTAAGCGCACATTGTCAAACATTTAGTGAAGCGAAATTGAAAGAAGACAAGGATTCCTGGTCAGATGAGTTTAGGGTAATATCAACATCAGCAGAATTGGTATAACGGAAGTGGGATACGTTATGACCCTGAAGCTAGGGCAGACAGTGAACTACTGTGAGTAGTTCAGTGATATGATTGTTCTCTGGAGAATCCACAGCAAACCAACACTGATAACAATAGTATAAGGTTACATGCCAAAGTTGCAGGCGGCGGATGAACAAAATATATGAGGATGTTGAACGTGTAATTTAGTACATAGAGGGAGATAAAAGTCTAACAGTCATGGTGGACTGGGATGTGATTGTAGGAGAGGGAGTAGAAAAAAAGTTTCGGGATAATATGTGCTTCGTAGCAGGAACGAGAGAGGGGAAAGACTTTTAGGTTTCTACAATATATATCTATTAATAGTAGCGAATACTCTATTCAAAAATAACGAAGGGAGAGGGTTAACCTGAAAAAGACCGGGAGATACAGGAAGATTTCAATTGTATTACCTCATGGAACCAGATATTGGATTGTAAGCCACCCCCAGTGGCCGATGTAGTCACTTCGGTAATGGTGAGGAGTAGGCTGAAGTATCAGCGCTAGTCAGCATGAATCTGTGTCCATAAAAGTGGAATACGAAAATACTAAGGAATGAAGACAGTTCTCAGAGAGTATGGATACTGCCATAATGAATAGCTCGGTAGGCAGCTGAGTCGAAGAGGAAAACATATGTCTAAAAAGGTCAATCACAGAAGTGGGAAAGAAAACCGTAGGTGCAAGGAAGATAACTGTGGAGAAACCTTTGATAAGTGCAGTGCAAATACTTCAGCTGATCGACGAGACGTGTGAAAATGTTCAGGGAGCTTCGGGAATACAGATACACAAGTAACTTACAAACGAAGTGAATATTACGCGCAGGGACACTAAGACGCAATGGCTGCATAAAAAATGAGAAGAACTCGAAAAGGGAAACGATCTTCGGAAGGTCGGACACAGCATATAAAAAATTCCAAACAACATTCGGTGAAATTAAAAGCAATTAAATGCAAACGCGAGCATACCAAGAGTGAAACGGGATTTCCAGTGTTAAATGCACAGGAGAGAAAGACCAGATAAGTGGGAAGAGTACACTGAAGGCCTTTAATAGAGGGAGACTTGTCTGAAGACGTGATAGATGAAGAAACAGGAGTCAGCAGGAAAAACATACGGGCATCAAATATTAGAATCAGAATTTAAACACCTTTTTCAAGAATTAGAATGAAATTAGGCAAACGGGAAAGTGTCAACAGAACAACTGTTTACGTTGGTGTGTAGAATGTACGAGAATGGCAATTTACCACCAGACTTTGGAAAAAGTATCATCTTTACAATTACATACACTCCTGGAAATTGAAATAAGAACACCGTGAATTCATTGTCCCAGGAAGGGAAACTTTATTGACACATTCCTGGGGTCAGATACATCACATGATCACACTGACAGAACCACAGGCACATAGACACAGGCAACAGAGCATGCACAATGTCGGCACTAGTACAGTGTATATCCACCTTTCGCAGCAATGCAGGCTGCTATTCTCCCATGGAGACGATCGTAGAGATGCTGGATGTAGTCCTGTGGAACGGCTTGCCATGCCATTTCCACCTGGCGCCTCAGTTGGACCAGCGTTCGTGCTGGACATACAGACCGCGTGAGACGACGCTTCATCCAGTCCCAAACATGCTCAATGGGGGAAATATCCGGAGATCTTGCTGGACAGGGAAGTTGACTTACACCTTCTAGAGCACGTTGGGTGGCACGGGATACATGCGGACGTATATTGTCCTGTTGGAACAGCAAGTTCCCTTGCCGGTCTAGGAATGGTAGAACGATGGGTTCTATGACGGTTTGGATGTACCGTGCACTATTCAGTGTCCCCTCGATGATCACCAGAGGTGTACGGCCAGTGTAGGAGATCGCTCCCCACACCATGATGCCGGGTGTTGGCCCTGTGTGCCTCGGTCGTATGCAGTCCTGATTGTGGCGCTCACCTGCACGGCGCCAAACACGCATACGACCATCATTGGCACCAAGGCAGAAGCGACTCTCATCGCTGAAGACGACACGTCTCCATTCGTCCCTCCATTCACGCCTGTCGCGACACCACTGGAGGCGGGCTGCACGATGTTGAGGCGTGAGCGGAAGACGGCCTAACGGTGTGCGGGACCGTAGCCCAGCTTCATGGAGACGGTTGCGAATGGTCCTCGCCGATACCACAGGAGTAACAGTGTCCCTAATTTGCTGGGAAGTGGAGGTGCGGTCCCCTACGGCACTGCGTAGGATCCTATGGTCTTGGCGTGCATCCGTGCGTCGCTGCGGTACGGTCCCAGGTCGACGGGCACGTGCACCTTCCGCCGACCACTGGCGACAACATCGATGTACTGTGGAGACCTCACGCCCCACGTGTTGAGCAATTCGGCGGTACGTCCACCCGGCCTCCCGCATGCCCACTATACGCCCTCGCTCAAAGTCCGTCAACTGCACATACGGGTCACGTCCACGCTGTCGCGGCATGCTACCAGTGTTAAAGACTGCGATGGAGCTCCGTATGCCACGGCAAACTGGCTGACACTAACGGCGGCGGTGCACAAATGCTGCGCAGCTAGCGCCATTCGACGGCCAACACCGCGGTTCCTGGTGTGTTCGCTGTGCCGTGCGTGTGATCATTGCTTGTACAGCCCTCTCGCAGTGTCCGGAGCAAGTATGGTGGGTCTGACAGACCGGTGTCAATGTGTTCTTTTTTCCATTTCCAGGAGTGTAGATAGGATGGACTGACAAGTGAAAGTATTTTCGCACAGTCATCTTAACACCTCTTACAACCAAGCTGCAGAGAAGAATTATACAATGAAGAATTGAAAAGAAAGAAAACGATCTGCCAGAGGACGATTGGTTTGGCTTTAGGGAACTTAAAGGCACCAGAGTAGCAATTCTGACTTGCCCATTGATAAAGGGAGCGTGCTGTAGAAAAAATCTAAATGCCTGGGAAAAGTGTTTGCAACTGTAAACCAGTGGAAGATGTTCGCAATTCTGCGAAAAGTAGGGGTACGCTATAGGGAAAGACACGTAATATTCGGTATGTGCAAGAGCCAAAAAGGAACAATAAGACTCGAAGATCAAGAAAGAAGTGCTCCAGTTAAATCTACATCTACATCAACATCTACATCCATACTCCGCAAGCCACCTGACGGTGTGTGGCGGAGAGTGCAAGGCAAAGATGTCGTCTTTCACCCATATTGTTGAGTCCACATATCGAAAAAATTATGATGAAAATAAAAGTTAGGTTGAAAAGTAGGATTAAAATTCGAGGTGAAAAGACAACATTGATACGATTCGCTTGGCGATATCTCTATCACCAGTGGAAATGAAGAACAACTGCAGATATGTTGAATGGAATGAACAGTCTAATGTGTACGGAATATGGACTGAGAGTCAATCGATCTAGGACGAAAGTGATACGAAGTAGCAGAAATGAGAACAGTGAGACGGTTAACATCACGATTGGTGATCGTGAAGTCATTAAGTTAAGGAGTTCTGCTACGTAAGCAACAAAAATCCAATGATGGGTGGAGAAAGGGGTACAGAGCAGACCAACACTGACAAAAAGGACAATCCTGTCCAAGAGAAGTGTGATATTACCATAGTTCTTAATTTGAGGAAGAACTTTCTTAGAAAGTACGTCTGGAGTACAGCATGGTGCGATAGTGAGACATAGTCTGTGGGTAAACCGGAACAGAATACAATCAAAGCCTTTGAGATGTGGTGCTACAGATGAATGTGGAGAGCTAGATGGACCGATAAGGTAAGGAATGATTTGGTTCTCCAGAGAACTTATGGCATAAGTAAGTGTCTACATAAATTGTAATATGAAGTACTTTACTCCCACCAGTGTCTCATCTTCTACCTTCAAAATTTCACAAAGCTGCGACTTTACTTCCGAATTAATGCACTTCGGTAATTGGGATACGCACACCTGTGTAATAAGAATGGCTCGATAAAGTCATAAGGTGAGTTACTCATCCTGTGAAGTTAAAACAAGGGATTTGGGTTTTAGTGTAGTAAATTATTCTAATAGATATGTGTAACGGACTTTCAACCCAGCATCTTGCCACTTCCTTCCTCCTCCTACCAATACAGTCTCCAGGACTTAAGTCGTAGGTGGCCTGTGGAGAGATGCATCAATCAGGAGCTTTGCGCTGACGGTGGAGTGATGACGGCAGAGATCCCACAAGTACGTAGACCGCTTAGTGGGTAGTAGGCAGTTAGCCCGTACTGCAGACTAAAGGCTGCGCGGCTGCACCACAGTAGGATCGCCGAAGTGCGTCGAATCACGCCGTGCACCCAGCATAGATGAAACGAGTCACAGCAGCATCAGCATTAGCCAACAGGTGTGTAGGAAGACGGATAGACATTTACCCCTCAAAAGTGATGTCGGCTGTGTGGCTAACTGTCCCCGGGCATTAATAGGAGACCTCCAGCACAGGAGGCCGACAGTCGCTCAAATAGACCATATTCTAACTGGTTTGATATGGCTCGCTAAGAATTCCTCTCCTGTGGCTAGCTCTTCATCTTAGAGCAGCACTTGCATCTTAAGTCTTCAATTATTTTCTGGATGTACTTCAATCTCTAAATTCCATTGGTACCTTGGAAGTCATTCCCTGATGTCTTAATATATGACATAATGTCTTTCAACCCTATCCCTTGTTATTGTCAGAGTTTTTCACATGTTTCTTCCCTCTCCGATTATGTGCAAAAGTCCTCACTCCTTTCCTTATCAGACCACATAATTTTCAACATTCGTCTGTAGCACCACATTTCAAATGCTTCGATTCGCTTCAGTTCGGGTTTTCCTAAAGTCCATATTTCACTACCATACAATGCTGTGTTTCAAATGTACATTTTTTGAAATTTCATCCTCAAATTAAGACATATGTTTGACAACAATAGACTTCCTTTGATCAGGAATGCCCTTCTTGATAGTGTAAGTCTGCTTTTGATGTCCTCCTTTCTCAGTCCACCATTGGTTATTTTGCTGCCTAGATAGTAGAATTCCTTAGCTTCCCCTAATTCGTGACCAACAGTCCTGATGTTAAGTCTCTCGCTGTCCTAAGACTATTCATCCAGTCAGCATATCATGTAATTCTTCTTCACTATCATTCTGGATTCCAACGTCATCAGCGAATCGTACAATTGATATACTTTCACCTTTAATGTTCATTCCACTCCCGTACCTTTCTTTTATTTCCATCACTGCTTCTTCGATATACAGATTGAACATCAAAGGAGAAAGACTATACCCCTTACATCGTTTTCAATCCGAGCACTTCCTTCTTGGTCGTTCACTCATGATTTCCTCTTGGTTCTTGTTTATGCTATGTATTACAATACTCTCCCTATAACTTACCACTATTTTTCTTCAAATGTCGAACATCTTGCACCATTTTACATTATCGAATGCTAATCCCAAGTAGACAAATCCTATGAACGAATATTAATTTTTTTAGTCTTGCCTCCATTATCAACCGCAACGTCAGAATTGCCTCTCCGGTGCTTTTACCTCTGATAAAAACAAACCGGCCGTCACGTAAAACATCATCAATTTTGTTTTCAACTCCTCTGCATATTATTCTTGTCAGCAACTTGGATGCATGAGCTGTTAACTTGATTGTGCGATAATTCTCGTAATTGTCATCTCTTGCAGTCTCCGGAATTTTGTGGATGATATTTTTCAGAAAGTCAGATGGTATGTTCCCAGACTCAATACAATCTACAAACCAACGCGGATAGTCGTTTTGTTGCCAATTCCCCCAATGATTTCAGATATTCTGATGGACTTTTATCTATCGCTTGTACCTTATTTGATCTTAAGTCCTCCATAGCTCATTTAAATTATGATTCTAATACGAATCCCCTATCTCTTATAAATCTGCTCCTGTTTCTTCATCTATCACATCAGAGAAATATTCCCCATTATAGAGGCTTTCAGTATACTCTTTCCACATAACCGCTCTCTCCTCTCCTCCGTATCCTACTTCCTGGCGTATTGATTCTTCCTGACTAGTCTCGTAAACTTCAACCTACTCTTTATCACTATTGCAATGTGATCCTAAACTATACCTGCTCCTGAGTACGCCTTACAATCCAGTGTTTGATTTCGGAATCTCTATTTAACCACGCTGTAATCAGATTGAAATCTCTCCGTATCCCCTGGCTTTTTGCCAGTACACCTCCTCCTCTTATGATTCTTGAACAAAGTATTCGCTAGTTCCAGCTGCCTCTTAGATTTTCATCTCCATTTACGTGCTGTACCACCCTTCCAATAGCCTCATATACTTTCTCTACTTCTTCATCTTGAGCTTGAGACGTATCATATATACCTTAAACATCGTCGTCGGTGTTGGTTTGCTGTCTTTTCTGATAAGAACAATCCTATCACTGAACTGTGCAGTGACACACTCTTTCGCCTATCTTCCTCTTCATAACGTATCCTCATACAGTTATACCATTTATTGTGCTGTTGATATAACCCTATATTCTATGAGCACTAATCCATGTTTTCTTTCGATTTCACTTCCCGGAGCCCTATTGAATCTATACTGAGAAATTGCATTTCCCATTTCAGATTTTCTAGCTTCCCTACCGCATTCAAGCTTCTGACATTCCACGTCCCTATTCTTAGAACGTTACCTCTTCGTCGATTATTGAGTTTTTTTCTCGTTGTTACCTTCTCCTTGGCAGACCCTCCCGGAGACCCGAATGGGGACTATTCCGGAATCCTCTGCTAACGGAGAGATCATCATGACACTTTCTTTATAAAAGCCCGCATCTCCTGTGGATACACGTTACGTGTCTTTAATACAGTTGTTTCCATGGTCTTCTCGATTCTCGTTCCGTTGATAATTGATGATTCTTTCGTCATTAGGTGCAATTTCCCACCCCTAGGACTAGAGTGCCTTGAACCTCTGCCCCTCGTCTGGCCTCTTCGACAATGCCGTTGGCAGAATGAGGGTGTCTTCTTATAACGGAAGCCTTCGGCCGCTAGTACCGCTTATTAATGAGAATTTAAGCGGTGGCGGGTTTCGAACCAGGGGCGAAGACATTGTGATTACTAATCAATCACGCTACTGCTAGACCACGGGGTGTCCATAGTTTTCTATTTAGCCCAAAGCAGGAAGACGCAACTAGCAGTGACAAAGTCTCCATTAGTAGTGACTTCTTGATCCCTGTAGCTCTATACTGCCGCAGGACCCACTTTCGAGCTGACTGCTGGAAGACCGCGATGTAATGTACTAAAAATGACGAACATTTATGTGGAGTAGGCCTATTCCTGCTTTGCTACAGCAGCGTTTCTGTAACCTTAGCCACAACAGACCATGTCCGTACGTGAAGCAGCGAGACATTCCAGACCACATCGGTTCTGCCATGACACCCCAAGTGCCTCCACTCGTATGCAGCACGTAAATATCGACCCGACGCCTTGGAGTTAGTACTTGTCATATCAGCAGTTAGCACCTGTTGTAACTGATTAGTACTGATGCTGGAGGCACATGTTTTAGGGAACATCATGGTTTCTGGAAAGGTGATCATTTTCTGATTGTATCTTCACTTTGGCACATGTAACTGAAAAAAAAACCAGATAGTTCAAATTACCAACTTACTACTTTCTCATTGATTATCGTAAGTCATTTTACAGTTTCAACGTATAATTGAAATTCAATGGGTAATGAGATATCCATCTCATCTGATTTCGGCAGTTCATTCCTTACACGAATTTAATAAAACAACGATCCTTACTGTAAGAGATGTGGCAGAATTTGCCCATTAAATAACGAGTTAGACAAGGCTATCACAGTGTGCCATCCTTTCTAAAGTTTATATTGAATATATAATTTATAGATGGTTGATTATATTAAACGACATATTACCAATGACAATTTTGATTTGATGGCGCTACTGTTAGTTGTTGATCTGTTTAAAATAGGAAAATCTGAATAAATATTTCAAACTGCAGTTCACAATCCGAGTCGAATAGCCGCTAAATACGAAATGGGAATACCTAGAGCTTAAAGAAAAGTGATGTCAGTTTCAAGGAAAGGAACCCATTCGAGCCAAATTTTTATTGACGGATAAATGACTGAATACTAAACCGTTTAAATATAGAGGGTCAATTTAAAATTTTCAGGTCATATGTAGAGTTGCATTTGGCCTATTTGAGACATTTCTGTGAAACCATACAACAATGCTAAAACATAAACTACTGAAAAAATCATTAATGGAACTTTACAAAGCATTAGCCTTGCATTTCCAGTTAATTGCTAGCGAAAATGGGACCATATAATCAGATCAGTTATAATTACACGTAATCATTACAAATGGAAATTTATTAGTTTATCACAGAAGAAACATCAGCATTAGACAAGAAACCACTATGCAACTCATTAAAACTACAGATGAAATATACGGATTGAAGAGGAATGATCTTGTTTGACTTATGTCTAATACCAGGATAACTAAAGCTTGAGTACAATACAATCAAACAAGAAAGAGAAATTTTGGAAGTCCCTCAGAGAGATGATGTGAACAACTGTGAGACGGGACAGATCGAAAGGCTAAACCCTTGAGGACGATCACGATGACATTTTATTAGAAACATTAAGTCAACAGAGCAACTAAGTGATGGAAGTGAAGGAGCTATGGCTCATTTAAAGCAGTCGTTTCTCTCCTAACACAAACATGTACAAAAAAAATCTCCAGTAATGAACATTGTCACAATTGGTTGTTCGTGTATTTCACAGAAGTCGCTAATTCTGCCTGCATACAACTTGAACATCCAAATCGTTAGGGGCTCTCCATCTTTGTTAACCACTTTCCGTCTTAATTTCACTTTCTTACACAATTTAAATTGTTACCTGCACCTGTTGTCTTTTGCAACAAAATGGAAAATATCATTGTATCCATGACGAGATGTACAAAAAACGTAGACTAATTAATGATTATATGTTAACACTCAGGCAGAGATGCAGGCGTTTGAAACAGAGTGCAAAGTCAGACTAAAATAGGGTGAGCAAAGAACACGTCCACCTGTTTTTCGATGAAACTACCCTGTCTTTCTGCTTAATAGTCTTCAGGGGCGTTTTCCCATTCCTACAACAAGAGTGCCCTGAACATCTGTCCCCTCCTCTGCCCTCTTTGAGAATACTTTTGGCAGAATGAGGGTAACTTCTTATATCGGAAGCCTTCGGCCTTGCATTTGACACATGTCCCTCCAGCACGTTTAACCGGTGTTGTGCACGTCTCTAGAGGCTCCCTTCGTCGCTTATTCCCCCTACTGCCTGTGCTCGTTCTCACCTCATACGTAAATTTTGAAATTGTTATTTGGAGCTATATTAGAAAAACATTGACTATTTCCTTTTACAGTATGTCACCAGTTTGCAATTTCTGTCACCTTGCGTTAATATTCAGCAACAGGAATTTTATTTCGTATGATGAAAATCTTTCTTTTCTATCAACCACTAATATATTTTCTACTTGAGCATTACTATGTGATTTGACTTGCTACATGACAGACTTGTTTTAAACAAATAATTTGTTTTGTACTTCATTCTCGACCAATGAGCTAACTAGTTCGTATGTTCTGTTTCTGTTAATAATTTTCCACACTTGTTGCTACTACTAAATAATCGTTGATAGTAACATCAGAAATGGATTTTGCCTGCTGGCATTACTGTATCACTATAACATAATACGTAACTTATCATTTCTCCATATACGTGAAGATCGGAACTACGGCTGTGTAAATATATAGTAAATTTTGATCAGTCGTTATCAACAAGTCTCTCATAACCTATGATCTGTATCACCAAACAGTGGAATACATGGCAATGTATCCAGCTGTACATACTCATCCCGCTTCCTATACAGAAGTTCTCCAATATGTATTAAAACTACACATTTAAATGTTTTCAGAAAACGCTTTGTGTGCATTGACTGATGCCTGAGCAGCAGAATATTATTCTACGTTGGAGGTAGTTTTTGTTATTCCGATGACACTATGTGCTGACCCAAAAGAGTAAACTGTTGTCAGCTGCTAATAAATTGGTCGAGAGATGTATAATGTGACACATGCTATTCCGGAATCGTTATTTGCTTGTCGTATATCTATATTTATTCATTTATAGAACTTGTAGCGTTATACGTCTTCGGAGGCTCTTCATCTTTATCAACAGCTGCCCCGCTTAATCGCACGTTATTAAATAAATCGCGATAACAGACGTACCTTACAACTGAAAAATAGGGTCTAAGGCACTACAGATCGACAGAAATCAGTTGTAATATGCCTTGACTCCGGGAAATAGGATTTTCTGAGGACGTTGTAAAATAGCATTGAACATTGAAATCTGTTTTTTGATAGTCAAATAGTTACTGAAAATTGTTCGTAATGTGTGATTCTGTAATCTTACTTTGCTCTAGAATAGAAAAACGGTGCGTCTTTCTTGATTAACGTTGTAGAAACTAGTATTAAGGTATCAGCAATGTACGTAAAATGAATTCCGGGGCATTCAATCACGACTGCTACATCTTTATTATTTACGTTCCAAACTAATACTCAACCTGCATTTGTAGAAAACTAGTCCTCTTAGCCTGAATCTAAATTTCATCGAATTAAATGAAGAAGTAAATAAATAAATTTTTGCCGCTGTTATTTGTTGCATGTTCATACTATTTCAATGCGGATTACAAACCATAATGTTAGTAGTGATGTCCTAGGAAGACACGCTCCATCCATCTAAACCGACAGTTTAAGAATAATATTACGAGACTGGGTTAAAAATACTTGTGATAGAAAACTGATTACTTAAATACTAGGTTCGGCAGGTGAAACATGCAAATATTCCGGTTCGTAGTAGATGGAATCTACGTGACTTAAAATATACCGCATTATCGGATACTGTCGCCGGTTGACAAAACTTTGTCATAATCCAACCAGATTAAAACTGTGAGTCAGAATATGACAAGAACCCGAACCCTGGCAGAGTTGGAGGTGTGAAGGAAAGCCCTGAGTAGTGGCCAAATGCAAGGGCCCTTATTCGACTCTGGGTCTGATACGCAGTTTGTCGGGAATTCTCACAATATCACACAACTCCTCGGAGCGTGGATTCATTCCTGATCAATCGCAATTTTATGGTTAACAGTAAGAAGCATCTAACGGTAAATTTATGAAATTATTTAGTAAAAAATCGTCAGAAGAATTTTAGAATATGTATTCAAATTTTGTCTAATAAGTAAAGACAGAATCCGTTGCTCTGGAAACTTTTCAAATGTCAGAGGATGTCTGTAACTCAATAACTGTTTCATGACAACTAAATTCATATAATCTTCTGCTTCTTTTCTTTTTATTGTGTAAAGCTTGTTACTTCCTAACAAGGTACGGCGTGTGACTAAACCCATCACTGCCGTGTTTGTCACGAGAGAGCTCTCTACTCTACAGAACGCCATTAAGGTCGCCATCATGAACACAAACACCTTTACACGAGCGTAAACACAGGCCGTAACAGTGGACACAGCACAAGCATTGCATTGGCCATCAGGGACGTCGTTATCGGCATGCCTAAGGGAGTTACGACGTCCTCTAATAGGATGCAGTTGACAACACATCTCCCAACCAGATGAAACATCTTAGCTCTCAGCTATTTCTATGACCACATTATAAACACAACATTGAAAACTTGGGACCTGTTACATTACTGAAAACGTCAGAAAATCTTCGTTGTAAGAGAAGGCAAGTGCGTGACCTCCGAAAGAGACGACATAATTTTCTTCCCTGATCCCTGATTGATGTGTTTCGAATAATTTTAAACGGACTTTCTCCTATTCCTGTAAATTGCTGACCGCGTATTTGTGTATCTTCTACACAGACGACCAGTGTCTAAAACAATCTAATTTACATTTCCCAATCTTTCTTTATAATTTTTCGTTTCTACATTTTCTTTTCGTGCAAGGTTTCCCATTCTCAAATTCCTTAATATGTGATAATCGTCTCATGTAAACTTTGGGACACACAGTTTATCAGATCCTTAAGATGACTTCTCTTAACAAATTATAAACATACCCAACATTGTTATACTTGATAATGACTGAAGACCGAGATTGTATAACAATATAAAACAAAGAAGTTAGTAAAATCAAATGGCGGAAATATCATTCAAACATCGTTAATACATCTTCACCTTAAATGGTCTCCGCTACTTACTCTCACAGCCACAGCTCAACCTACTGTCTCTACTCTATGTTTTGTTCCTTACTTGTTAACTGAAAGTTGAATATTCCTCAGGACACCCATTTTCCAAATACTTACAGCATCTTCTTCTTAGTTTACATGTGTGCTTCAGACATATTTTATTCCTAGACGGTTATTTAGTTTCAGTTCCTTTTATATCTGTCTGGAACGCACAATTTTCAAGTATTTGTGTTCAACCGATTAAACGAAATGGGTGATGGATTGCCACTCCATCTCTCATCCTGCGAAAAACGCAAAAATTTTCAAATTTGTTTCTCTCAGACCTACATAGCACACAGATAACACAGGTTTTAATGTGTCTCTGTGCGTCCTCCCTAATCTCCAAAAATTTAAATCATCTTATTTTACCTCACTTAGTGGAACTATTTCTACAACTCTCTCGAAAGTGGAAACACACAGTCTTTCCTACTTCTAGTGTTCTCAGGAAATTAATTGACAATTTTGTCCAATATTACTCTCAAAGCTATACTGCTATTTGCACAATAAATGATGAATATTTTCATTCATCTTTGCGTGCATTATTTTAGTCACTGTTTCAGAAACGGCTCTTTGTGGCATTCACATTTAGACGCTATATAATATTGTGATACTGTTACCTATCCGTATGTTAAATGCAACTTTCTCATAGACTTAGGATAGATATTGAAATTACCTTGAACTTTCTATGCTTGACACGGAGTTCAAGTCTCTTTAAATAAACGAATGACATATGCAAATCTTTTTGTTCTCTTATCATTCAGTGACGACAAAATATCTCACTTCTTAAGTGTACCACATGTAGCTTCACGTGACATTTAGTTTTCGTTTTATGGGACTGCTGTTCTCTTCCTGAAATTTTTCCCTGCCTGTTTCACTTACCTCCTATTTTAGTTATTCTTTTAACCGTTTAATGTAATGACTACATTGACCTAATATATCAGTGTGATGGGTAAAATGTTTACGTTTTAGTATCACTTCCGCTTTTCTTTGACTTTTGCAGTATCTCTAAACAGACTATTCGACAGTTTCTTCTTAGTGTATTTATTGCAATCCTGGCTACCGTACAGTTGGCTCGTCACCGGTAGCTGGAGCTAACGCCCTAGTATGACAATGGACTGTACGTTCATATCCTCCCACAGTCGTCCAATTTAGGCTATTCGGTCCTTCCCTAAATCACTTAAGACAATCGAGGATGTTGTTGTTTCGAAAAGAACATGGCCGATTTTCTAGCCCTTCCTTCCACAGGCGCAGCTTGTGCGCCGCCTCTAGTGCTCCCATTGTCCACACGAAAAACCTTAAACTTTTTCTTCATCTTTTTGGTATAATATCCACGTCTTATGTTTCTAACATTTTATTCGTTGATTTACTTTCCATATTCTCATCTTCCCATAGCGATATACTGTCTCACTGTTGTCATATTAGCGTCACTTCATACGTGCTTCATTATTAAATGGATTAAATGGATTCTTATGCATCCTATACGTCATTAACTTTACAATATTGTATGATTGTGAACCAACGAAGGTATTGTGTTGACATTGCCCTAGACGAAAATTCTATCATTACCTTGTTGTAAATAGCTCGGTCTTGTCCCCACGTCTCACTTTATATCGATGTGGATAATAAACAAGGGAAATCGGCGGGGACTATTTTGTTGTTACGCTGTAGACGTACAAACCGGGGTATTCGTTCCCTATCCATTTCAATTCCTTAATGTCTTCTAATTTTACCTTTGGTTGGTGCTTCTTCCTACCGATACTTTTCAGTTTTTCGAGAAATATGCAGACCTGCCATTCCCTGTTAAAACTTTATTTCTCCTGGTAATATGATCCAGTCATTTTCCATCTGTAGAAGTGAACAACACTTCTTTTCTAACACCATAGTATTTCGCTTCATTGCAGTGCTGTTTTATAGATCTTGACACCGTCATAAGTTCCTGCTTCTTTCGATTTAAAGATGGACCATTATTAGCAAACAGTATATCGACGTAAGATATGAGTAATGTAGAGCGCGAGTTTATAGATTAAAGGAGACTTATCACGGATAAAATCAATGCCGTTTGAAATCACTAGCATAATCTTTTGTTCCAGCATCTGCTCTTCAGTCGGGATTATTCACAGTAGTATTATTCACAGTAGTGTTTCAGCATTGTAGTTGGTTGTTTGTTTGCTTTCCTAGGGTCGAGTTAATTCGTCTGCTTCAACGTACAAGCCCTTTGCAAACTTTACAGTACATACGCATATTTTATGTAACACAGGCGATAGTATTATTAATAACAATAAACTAGAATTGTTAGCTGCAGTTACATTCTAATTTATATTGTCGTAAATGTGGTCAGTTTGCTGACACTTAACAGAAGTGGCACGTTTTTACTTTCCCACATCGAAACAAGATAATCTTATTTTTATTTGTGATAAATCAGTAAACAGTTGTGAAAATGTTTTATGGCTATTATTTACTTCGACTTGGTCGCTCTTTTGCACTGTATGGATGGAAGGAACCATAGCTTTTAAATTCCGTTCGACATCAAATTCACTAGACACGGACTACAAGCTCACACTATTTGAAGGATGAAAAAGCAAATCAGCCTGGTCCTTTCAAAGGAACCACCCCCCCCCCCCCCCCCTCAATTTTCTGGAGCAACGAAAGACCTAATTCTGGAGGGCCGGACGCACATTTGAACCATAGGGGATTGCTAATTCTTACCTCCATAGTATTTTTTCCAAATAATAAGTAGTATGTATACCAGTTTTGGTTGGAATCAACACTAGGATTATAGAGGAGATTTGTACACGTGGCTTCATTCGCTAACGCATATGTCACATATATTTAGCGCGTTTCACACACATTTGTATGCACAGTTCACCTGAATCTCTATCAGATCTCCTTCATTTCGTTTCAGGCAGCTCAATTTTTGTGAAGTCATATCTCCAAAACTAAGTATCATAAAATGATGTAATTTGGTAAGAACATTCATCGGCGTATGTGGATGCTATCTGCGAAACGTTGAGAATAGAGTTACTAGCGAAGAAGTAATAAAATTTAAAAGTCTTGCGAGATGTCACAGTTTTTCATGCATCTCAGTGTTCATGACGTCTTACCTCCTCTCACGGGTCTATGTGAATACTGTCTGTGTTGCATATACAGCTAGTAGTGGATAATTTATAAATTGAAACGTCATGACTCATCTGGCAGATTTACTGCTGGGTTGAAAATATAGTAAACGATAAACTTTTCCTTACATCACGTTTGTGGGGCTTGGCAGCGATAAAAAATTTGGTAAGGGTTTAAAATTATGTGTTAAGTTTGTTGAATGTTCCTAAGTCCTCTCACTCCCCAGTACTGGGTGAATAAATCTCTCTATTCGCGCGTCATAGACCACACTATTTTTTCACTTGCCACCTCTCCTCATTGACAGTTATTTGGTTCTTACCCACACAGGAATTGTTTCCAGACAGTAAGCGATAGGCGTACAATGTTTGGTTGAAATCGGTCCATTGGCTTAAGAGAAGATGTGGAACACTCATACATACGTGTATTCCTACAATTTATGTCGATTCAGTCAATCGTCATATTTTTTGCCAGTCGAAAACCTAGTTTGATACTAATTACAGTAATGACATTAGTGACTGTAGGGATCAAGCTATTTTCTTCTATTTATTAACCACATTTATTCTCATTGGGAATCTGTGCTTGTATAATGATAGATTTTGTTTGAAGGGTGAGACTTGGAAAGCCAGATTCCCGCGATGAGACACGGGCAGGCTTGTGAGCCCCCACCAACAAGGGGAGGGGTAACAGTTCTGACCATCCAGTCCAGCTTATTGTTCTGTTCGGCACTCGTCTGGCTGCCACTCCAAACTTTTTGTACGAGCTGTAGAAATGGAATACACAGTGCACTAGTCCATTTAAAACGTTAAAATGGCGAACTGTGGAAACGTGCCGGTATAAAATAAATGACCACTTTCGACTGGGACCAGGAAAGCTAAAGTACTTTCTAATCGCTATTGTGCCCAGTCCGGTGACTTCTGGAAGGCAACTTGGTTCAGGGAACTATTTGAGCAGATTCTTATCTCTGCAAGATATAAAGAGTGCCCAGTCATTAAGCTGATGAAAGTGAGTTGCGTCTAACTGATGCCAAGACCTGATGGGATGATGAAATTCTCCCATTCACCCTTCCTCCAGTCCAGACTGCTAGAAAGGAGCTTTACGGGCACGCATAAAAATTTCTGTTGATAGTGGAAGGTTTGGACTCTCATTTCCAATGTTCAAAATGGGAAGAAACCAGATTCGTAGTTTGTAGTCTAAAACGAAAATAATTGAAGTTGATAACGGATCATGGACCTTGAAACACCATGAGCGTGAAACGGCTAATACGAGAACGATTTTTGGTGGTGGATCAAAAGCAACTTCAGATTTATGCCACTGGCCAGCAATGTGCGGAAAATGGTGATGTCCCATACTCCAAGGAGCGTAGGGGACGATGCGGGAAATCCGCACTGCTGTACTAGCCAAGGTCCTGGAGGAGATGGTTTGCCATTGCCGTCCTCCTACCGTAATGATGATACTGAAGACGACACAACAACACTCAGTCATTTCGAGGCCGGAAAAATCCTTGACCCCGCCGGGAATAGAACACAGGACCCCATGTGCGGAAAGCAAGAACGCTACCGCAAAACCACGTGCTGCGGACAGTTTTCATTAATGAACGATATTCTTTGTCGCAGACTCGACGAAGAGCAGGGAGAGTCTAGTTGTTTCTCAGGTTTAGAGCAATACACTGCATACTTTCCGTTGGCGACACAGAAGAACTCAGTGCAGCAGCAAACAAAACTCCATCTTCTTAAGGCGGTCTGAGAATTGTCTTAGAATTTTCACTGACAGTCACTTGTCTCCCATCACCCCTTTCCAATATTTTGCCACATCAGTTAATGGTATTGCATCTAAAAAACATTTTACTGTGTGTTCAATTTAATCTTTTGTTATGATACTCAGTGACCTATGTACACTGAATATGATGTCGGTTAGACTAACAGCGAGAAAGCATTTCGAGTTCCTGCTACTAATAAGGCGAGTATACCATTCGTTTGATATAAATTTTTACGAGCTTCAAACAGCAGCGACTTACTTTCAGTTATTGTGTAATTCCTAGCCTACTTTTGTAATTTCTTCTGTGCTTGAGTGCTTTCTAGGCATAACTTTTTCTTTTAATAACATATAGGGTACAGTACTGCCGTTATTATCGACACTTGTATCGACCCTTGTATCGTACAGGTTTTCGTTTGTTTTGGTTAGTATAGCTCAGTGTCAGTTAGACCATCTGTGAGAGACCACCTCGAGTTTCTCCTGCTAATAAGGCGAATACACCATTCGTTTGTTACATATTTTTAGGAGCTTCAAAAAGGAGCGACTTCAGTAATGGATAGTAATTATGATTGCTGTGTACATACGTGTTCTGAGTTGGTGACCCTTCGCTCACAGCTCCAGGCGGTGTTGGCTTCCATCACACAGCTTGAGACAGTTGCCAAGTCGCGTAACTGTGAGGGGTGGGAGACGGGGATACGAGAGACGTCAAGCACGTCCCACGTGTCCCGCGATCGGTCCACTGCTATAGCCGCCCTAGGTACTACCTGCACTGTTTTAGACCCCTCACCCATGGTTTAGTAGCAGATCATTCCAAAGTACAGCAGACAGCGAAAGACATTCCGAGGGTCCGATCGTATGGCCTCCCTGTGTCGTTTGATGAACAGGTTTCAGGTGTTATCTGTGGCTGAAAAAGTCCCTAATCGGATGCAGTCGTCCAACCTGTTCCAGACGAAGCATCTCGGACCGCTAGGTATGGCATTCACAGAGAGTGGGGGCGGGGGGGGGGGGGGGTTTGCTAGTAGTTGGATTGGGAGCGCCAACGTTGGGCACGTATTGATTTCCCTTACCAACATGGTGGCCAAGGAGGAGAGGGAAGCCAGTGTGCACTCCATGCGCATACTGGGAGGAATCATTCCGGATATGGAAACGGCTCTTCAGAAAGCCATGAAGAGCACAGGGTGTAGCCAACTGCATATGGTGGCTCATGTTGGTACCAATGATGTGTGTCGCCGTGCATCAGAGGAAATACCGTCTGATTTCGAGTGGCTAGTGGAAATAATAAAGACTTCCAGTCTTCCTTGCGAGATTAGGGCGGAGCTCACCCTCTGCAGCACCGCCGATAGAACTGACTGTGGTCCTTTGGTACAGAGATGAGTGCAGGGTCTGTCAGGCGGTTCTGTGATAGTGTAGGCTGCAGACTCCTTGACTTCCGCCATTGGGTGATGGGTTTCCGGACCTGGATTACTACGTCAGGAACCCACTACGCACAGCCAAGCGGCTACATGGCTAGCGCAGTCTGTCTGGAAGCGACTGTGCTTTTTTTTAGGTTAGACGGTCTCTTGAAACCACAAAAAGGGCGTCCGTCTAAAAGGGAGCAGCTAAAACGCTGTAAGGTAGTAGTAGCAACAATCGGTATAGTAGCTGCAAAATGTCGTAACTGTGCTGCGAGAAAACCAGAGCTCCAAGCCCTTATAGAAAGCGGTGAAGCTCAAATAATTATAAATACGGAAAGCTGGGTAAGCCGGAAATAAGTTCAACCGAAAATTTTCAAACGACCTATCAGCGTTCAGAAAGAACTACTTAAATACTGTTGGTGGTGGGGTATTTATTGCCGTCAGAAGTAGTTTCACTTGTAGTGAAATTGAAGTAGATAGTTCCTGCGAAATAGTCAGGGCAGAGGTTATACTTGACAATCGGATTAAACTATCAAGTGGATCGTTTTACAGAGACCCCCCCCCCCCCTCCGACTCGGAAGATTGCTTGGTGAACAGTTCAAAGAAAACTTGACACTCATTTCAAATAGATACTCCGCTCATACAATTAAAGTCGGTGATGAGATCAATCCAACCTAGATATTATGGAAACATCATACGTTTCAGGCCAGTGACAGACATTAAACGTCATCCGAAATTGTACTGAATTCTTTCTCAGAAAATTATTTTGAACAATTAGTTCATGAGTCCACTCTAAGCGTAAATCTTTGCTAAAGCATACTTGACATCTTAGCAACAAATAATCCTGGACAAATAGCGAGTATCATGACTGATACAGGGATTAGTGACCACAAGGCAGTTGCTCCTAGGCTAAATACCGTAACACCTACAACCATCAAAAAGAAACGGAAAATACACGTACTTGAAAAAGGTGATAAAAATGCTCTTAAGGCCTTTTTAAGATACAGTCTCCATTCCTTCCGATCTGATCATGTAAGGGTAGAAAAGATGTGGAATGATTTCAAAAAGGTAGTATTGACGTGAATTGAAAGATATATACCACATAAATTAATGAGTGATGGTACTGATACCCCATGGTAGACAAAACTGGTCATAATAAAATAAGAGAAATCAGAGCTCGAACAGAAAGGTTTAGGTGTTCGTTTTTCCTGCTCGCTGATCGGGAGTGGAATCGTAGAGAGATAGTATGATTGTGGTTAGATGAACCCTCTGCCAAGCACTTAAATGTGAATTGTAGAGTAGTCATGTAGATGTAGATGTAGATATCGCTGTTGCAGAAGCAACGGAAAAAGCATGCCTAATTTAAAAGAACGCAAAATCCCTCAGATTGGTAAAGTTTTGGAGAAGTTCGAGAAATAGCGCGTGCTTCAGTGCGACATGCTTTTAATAATTTCCACAATGAAACTCTGTCTCGGAATCTGACAGAAAACCCAAAGAGCTTCTGGTCATGCATAAAGCACACCAGTGGCAAGACGCCAATCATATACAACGGCTCGCTCATTGAAAGATCTGTACGTAAGGACTGGAAAATTGCTCAAGTCAAAATTTAAATAGGAGTAATCGGCTGAATTACAGGCCCATATCACTAACGTCGATCTGCAGTAGAGTTTTGGAACATCTACTGTGTTCGAACATCATGAATTACCTCCAGGAAAACGATTTATTGACACATAGTCAGCAAGGATTAAGAAAATATCGTTCTTGTGAAGCACAACGAGCTCTTTATATTCGTGAAGTAATGAGTGCAATCGACAGGAGATATCAAATTGATCCCATATTTTTAGATTTCCAGAAGGCTTTCGACACCGTTCCTCACAAGCGTGCCTATGGAATATCGCCTCAGTTATGCGACTAGATTCTTGATTTCCTGTCAGAAAGCTCTATTTGTTCAAGACTGGAATTTAACGACGCAATGTCATCTCTGCACTTTTCTTCAACTTTCTGGATTCGATTTTCGGCAGTGGATTCTAAATCAGTTACATATCTCTGAAATTGATTCTGTGGTTCTTTAACTCTGTTAACCTCGTCTATAACGGATTTTATACTAGCATCAACATGGGTTGTACGACTAGTGAGCAATTGATGTTCTACTTCCTGTCTTTGTACTGCTAATGACTGCAAAACCTGATTGTTTTCTTCTATGTTTTTACGGAGAAAATCTGTTAATCGCATTTCTGATTTCTCTGTATGAAATTTAAGACGTCCATCTAACCAGTTGTCTTGTTGATTTGGTTTCACATTAATTGATTCGTATTATGTGTAAGCTTTTTATAGGTTTCACTACGCTGATGTCTTAAAGCATTACTGTCATCTCTCAAGGATTTGGTACTGTCTGCCCTTTGACTGGTTCTATCTTCAGTTTTATCGAAAAGACATTGTTTACTGGTCTTAATTGCTGAACCGACTTGTTTAAAACGGTAACTAATCGTTTCTGTGTATGATTTAAGTTCGTCAAGTATGATGGAAAATCTTTTTATTGAACCAAGTGGTGGGGTCAATTTGTTTTTCTCGTATTTCTCGTAACTTAAGTGGTGGTGAGAACTCGTAGTTCTCGTAACTGAGTATTCGGATTAATCATCATTTGCATGAGATTTTGAAGCATCGCTTCCGTATTCTTTTCAAGTGATGCGTCGGCTGTCACTTGTGGTTTGTGGTGTGGAGACATCATTAACAACCATGAACGTCTCGTTTGTTACATTATCTACATAATTACCGTTAATTAAATGTGACGTAATTTTAGAACGGATTGAGTACTTCGCACTACTATGTCCTCTGACCCACTTGTTGCAATCTGATAAAGTGTATGAAAAGTAGGTAAATCACTGACCTCATTCGGTAAACAATCAAGCTTTGAATTGTGCACGTCATCCATGTGTAGATCAGATGTATCCGCAATACCGGAACCTACCGCCTGATTTCTATTCGAATTAGTGGGTGAAATTATAGTGTCAGGAATCCGTACACTATTTTGGAAAACGGAACTCACGTTTTCTGTGGTGCTTTGCAACTGTTCCACAAAAGAGTGGTTAGTATCATTCACAACAGTATTGTTAAGAATAGGAAAATCGTCCATTTCGGAACCTCGGCACATTTGCGCTGTATCTTAAATCACATGCAAAGTAGAAATCCAAAGACAAAAATTATTGAAGAACCAAATCAGTGAAAGGTAAGGCAGGGCACAAGAATGCCGATGAACTGTGAAAAAAGGGCTGGCAGAGCTGTCACCAAGTGCAACGTTCTTTTATAAATAAATAAAATCTTTTGGATACTAAGTAAAAGCCGGCCGTTGGGGCCAAGCGGTTCAAGGCGCTTGAGTCCGGAACCGCGCGACTGCTACGGTCGCCGGCTCACATTCTGCCTCGGGCTTGGATGTGTGTGATGTCCTTAGGTTAGTTAGGTTTAAGTAGTTCTAAGTTCTAGGGGACTGATGACCTCAGATGTTTAGTCCCATAGTGCTCAGAGCCATTTGAACTAACTTAGTAAAATTATTGTGCTGTGTGTAGAACACTTTGCATGATGGCAAATGCATACAAGTATTTACATTGTCTTACCTCTAAAGCAGCCACGGAGGAACGCTCTTAATTCTGGTCTCTCATAAAAAAATAAAAGAAACTAGCTACAGGCTCAGCGGTGTGCAATGAAAACATTTAAGAAAAATCTAACTTCTGAGAAAAACATATGACCTAGACACAGAGGCGACAATGATTGTGGTGAATTATTAACACTAACTCGTTTTTTGTGAAATTATATTGCAAGTTAAGTTTTGCTTTTAAAACACATTTGACAACTGAAGTTACATTTGTTAGAGTAATATTTCATATCTACAAAATGATCCATAAACAATGATTTAAACACCAAGTATTCTCTAGCCTAACTAAATCAGCATAAATGCAAATTAACAAATTACATATAGCTCTGTTAACATATCTTAGAAACATTACAAAAGTGAAATATCGAACCAGCCTTTTTATCAAGCAGTTTACGTACTTTATGGGGTTACTAAACAAACACAGATTATCAGCTAACTAATCTATACTACCCCGCTGGCAAAACGAAAGTCATAATTATTTACGTCTTTATCTTGCCTGCATCAAGGCTTCAGCGCGGCGCGGGTTGAGGCGCCTTGTCACGGACAGCGCGGCCGTTTCCGCCAGAGGTTCGAGTCCTCCCTTGGGCATGTGTGTGTGCGTGTGTGTGTGTGTGTTTTGTTCTTAGCATAAGTTAGTTTACGTTAGTTTAAGTAGTAGGTAGGACTAGAGACCGATGATCTCAGCAGTTTGGTCCCTTAAGAATTGACACACATTTGAAAATTTGAAGACTTCTGCTTCCATGTTCTCGTGATTTCTACATTAATCTAACACTTGGTGGTTTTACTGAGCACACCGCAAAAACTGCCTACACCATCGTCTTTCGCTCACAGACCGCTACCTACAGCTGTGCGCCCAGCGCTCTCTTACTCCAACACTACGGTCTCAGACCAAAAGCAGTATCTTTGGCTCTGCGGTCGTGCACAGTCAGCGATTCTCATTATAAAGCCTATCACAGACATACATCTTTGTAGTACACTAGGTTCATTTTAGTTAACATTAATATTATCATTTTCGGGTGCCACATCCAAGTGTGCCTCAGTAAATTCCTTTCAAGAGTGCAACGGGAATTCCACTGTTAAATGCAGAGAAGAGAGCGGATGGGTGGAAAGAGTACATTGAAGGTCTCTGTGAGGAGGACGTTTTGTACAAAGTGACAGAACGAGAAGTATAATGATAAATTAAAAGAGTTTAGGAAGAGTTATTGTCAAATATGGCAGAAGGGAAAGATAACATAACACCAGAATTTCTAAACTCATTGGAAGAAGTGGCAGTAAAACGACTATTCATGTTCGTGTGTAGGATGTATCAGTGTGGTGACATACCGTCTGACTTTCGGAAAGATATCATCCACACAATTTCGAAGCTTGCAAGAGCTGAAGGGTGCCAATATTATCGCACAAACAGCTTAACAGGCCATGCAACCAAGTAGGAGTAATGCACTAAATTACAGGCCCGTATCATTAAAACCGATATGCAACAGGATTTAGGAACATATATTGCGTTCGAACATTATGAATAACCTCTAAGAAAACGGTCTATTGACACACAGTAAACATGCATTTAGAAACCATAGTTCTTGTGAAGTATTATTCTTTATTCGCTTGAAGTGCTGAGTGCTATTGACAAGTTACTTGTGACTGATTTCGTATTTCTGAATTTCGGGAAGGCTTCTGACACTGTACCATACAAGCGGCTTTTAGTGAAATTGCGTGCTTATGGCATCTCGCCTCAGTTATGTGAATGGATTTGTGATTTCCTGTCAGAGATGTCACAGTTCGTAGTAACTAACGGAAAGTTATCGAGTAAAACGGAAGTCATTTTTGGTATTTCAGAAGTTAGTGTTATAGGCACTTTGATGTTCCTAATTTATATAGACGATTTGGGATAGAATCTGAGCTGCCACCTTAGGTTTTTTGCAGATGACGACATAGGGTATCGACCAATGAAGATGTCAGAAGATCAAAATGTTGTGGTTGGCAGGAGAGCCAACACCGTGTTACTAGAGGAGGCCGAAAGGCACGCGTTTTAGCTCACGCAGGTTGGCGTGAGGTCTGGAACAGGACAAGGAAATTAGAATTTAGAAACAACGGACGTAGCTGGTGGAATATTTAACTTTAATCCATTAATGACGAATGTCGCTCTTGACGGTACATGATTCACAATATCAATAGTAACTGATAATGGTGCCTTGCTAGGTCGTAGCAAATGACGTAGCTGAAGACTATGCTAAACTATCTTCTCGGCAAATGAGAACGTAAGTAGTCAGTGAGCCATCGCTAACAAAGTCGGCTGTACAACTGGAGCGAGTGCTGGGAAGTCTCTCTAGACCTGCCGTGTGGCGTCGCTTGGTCTGCA